>NC_080069.1:35014393-35223468 GCF_949987535.1 Balaenoptera acutorostrata
AGGTGGGAAAACAAGGCCAGTCCCATCAGGCACCATCTCCAGGGTGACACGCAGTGTAAAAGTCCGTGGATTCTTGCAGCTCAGCAGAGACCTAGCTACCTCCCTGGCTGTTCCCTGATTCAACTTATCTACACAGGGGGCTCTGCTTTAACGAACTGCCTAGACGAAAGAGTGCCCTAGGACTCCTAGGGTCCTGTGCCTCTCCCTAAAGCCTGAAGTATTACACACAAAACTGTGCTGTAGAGGAAGTTGCAATGCAAGCCTCCTTTCTCCTTGAGATACGGTGACTTCAGGTATGAGGTCCTAGAAGGACTTGGAAGCAGAGAGTTTTCCTCAGTACAGCTCAGACTAGGGCAACGAGGACGACTTCCATGGTATGCTGAACTTTCTACTACCGTGTTCATGAAACCTTTCGATAGCTGGGGATATCTAGCTCCCCCAAGGAAGAGTGCAGCGTGTTCCCCTTCACTAGGTCTAGCCAGTGGCCCCCTGACGGGCCGACGGGCCTGATTGTGGCCCAGCAAGCCCAGGGAAACCTTGGAGTACTCAGTGTCCTTATACGGAAAGGAGTGCTCCGCGAGGGGTCTAGGAGTCCTGAAAAGCTTCCTAGCGTTCAAGTAAAGCAGAAGAGTGACTAAGGCCTCCTGGAAGCTGTTGCACGCCTAGCCCGCTGCATGGCATATCAGGGTCCTCCTTCGAAGCGAGGGCTCACATTGAGTTTCCCTTTCGCTATAAAACAGGACAGGATGAGCTCTGACTCAGAAACTGAAATACCCTGTCTCTTCGTGTAACCTCTTTTTCCCTCTCACAACCATGCCTGCAATGAGTATAAGCCTGACAACAGCAGTGTTTTAAAGGGAGCTTCAAGGCGTATAAGAGGAGCTTTCAAGGTGGGAAAACAAGGCCAGTCCCATCAGGCACCATCTCCAGGTTGACACGCAGCGTAAGTGTCTCAGGGTACTGGCAGGTCAAAAGAGACCTAGCTACCTCCCTGGCTCTTCCCTTATTCAACTTTTCCACATAAGGTGCTCTGCGTGTAGCGAACTGCTTAGATGAAAGACTGCCCTAGGACTCCTAGGGTCCTGTGCCTCTCCCAAAAGCCTGAAGTGTTACACACAAAACTGTGCTGTGGCGGAAGTTGCAACGCAAGCTGCCTTTCTCCTAGAGATACGGTGACTCCAGGTATGAGGTCCTAGAAGGACTTGGAAGCAGAGAGTTTTTCTCAGTACCGCCTAGACTAGGGCAACGAGGACGATTTCCATGGTATGCTGGACTTGCTAGGACCGTGTTCATGAAGCCGTTGGTGAGCTGGGGATATCTAGCTCGCCCAAGGAAGAGTGCAGCGTGTGACTCTTCACTCGACCTCCGCAGGGCCACCCTGAATGGCCTACGGGTCTGAGTGTGGCCCAGCAAGCCCAGCAAGCCCAGGGGAGCCTGGGGGTACTCAGGGTCCCTGTACGGAAACGAGTGCTGCCGCGAGGGGTCTACGAGTCCTGAAAAGCTTACTAGCGTTCAACTAAAGCAGAAGAGTGACTAAGGCCTCATGGAAGCTGCTGCACGCCTACTCCGCTGCATGGCATATCAGGGCCCTCCTTCGAAGCTAGGCCTCACTTTGAGTTTCCCTTTAGCTAGAGAACAGGACAGGATGAGCGCTGAATCAGAAACTGGACTACGTGTTTCTTCGTGAAACCTCTTTTCCCCTCTCCCAGCCATGCCTGTCGTGAGTATAAGCCCGACACCAACAGTGTTTTTCAGTTAGCTTCTAGGCGCATGAAAGGGGCTTTCATGACGGGACAACAAGGCTAGCCCCATCAGGTCCTGTTTCCAGATTGACACGCAGCAGAAGTATCTGTGGTTTCTAAGAGGTCTAAAGAGACCTAGCTCCTCACTGGGTCCTTGGAGAATCAACTTTTCTATGCAGGGTGCTCTGCGTGTAGCCAACTGCCTAAATGAAAGAATTCCCTAGGTGTCCTGGGCTCCTGGGCCTCTTCCAAAAGCCTGCGGCGTTACACCCGAAAGTGTGCTCTAGTTGCACTTGGACCACAAGCCGACTTTCTCCTAGAGGTTGGTTGACTTCAGCTAGGAGCCGGTAGAAGGAATTGTAAGCAAAGAGTTTTTCTCAGTACAGCTCGGACTACTGTAAGCAGGCAGACTTGCATGGCCTGCTGCACCTACTACAACCGTGTTCCTGAGGCTGTTGGTGAGCTGAGGCAATCGAGCTCCCCCGAGGGAGCGTGCATCATGCTGCCCTTCACTCGGCACAGACACGGGTACTCCGAAGGGTCTACGTGTCTGAATGTTGATCTTCAACTCAGGAGAGCCTGGGGGTACTCAGTGTGCTTGTACGGAAACGGGTGCAGACGCAAGGAAGCAGGCGTCCTGAGAAGATTAGTACCGTTAAACTAATGCAGAAGTGCGACTAAGGCCTCATGGAAGCTGCGCACTCCTACCCTGCTGCATGGCATATCAGGGCCCTCCTTCGAAGCTAGGCCTCACTTTGAGATTCCCTTTAGCTAGAGAACAGGACAGGATGAACTCTGACCGAGAAACTGGGATACCCGGTTTCTTCGTAAAACCATTTTTTCCCTCTCACAGCCATGCCTGCCGTGAGCATAAGTCTGACAACCACAGTGTTTTTAAGGGAGCTTCAAGGCGCATAAGAGGAGCTTTCAAGGTGGGGAAACAAGGCCAGTCCCATCAGGCACCATCTCCAGGGTGACACGCAGTGTAAAAGTCCGTGGATTCTTGCAGCTCAGCAGAGACCTAGCTACCTCCCTGGCTGTTCCCTGATTCAACTTATCTACACAGGGGGCTCTGCTTTAACGAACTGCCTAGACGAAAGAGTGCCCTAGGACTCCTAGGGTCCTGTGCCTCTCCCTAAAGCCTGAAGTATTACACACAAAACTGTGCTGTAGAGGAAGTTGCAATGAAAGCCTCCTTTCTCCTTGAGATACGGTGACTTCAGGTATGAGGTCCTAGAAGGACTTGGAAGCAGAGAGTTTTCCTCAGCACAGCTCAGACTAGGGCAACGAGGACGACTTCCATGGTATGCTGAACTTTCTACTACCGTGTTCATGAAACCTTTCGATAGCTGGGGATATCTAGCTCCCCCAAGGAAGAGTGCAGCGTGTTCCCCTTCACTAGGTCTAGCCAGTGGCCCCCTGACGGGCCGACGGGCCTGATTGTGGCCCAGCAAGCCCAGGGAAACCTTGGAGTACTCAGTGTCCTTATACGGAAAGGAGTGCTCCGCGAGGGGTCTAGGAGTCCTGAAAAGCTTCCTAGCGTTCAAGTAAAGCAGAAGAGTGACTAAGGCCTCCTGGAAGCTGTTGCACGCCTAGCCCGCTGCATGGCATATCAGGGTCCTCCTTCGAAGCGAGGGCTCACATTGAGTTTCCCTTTCGCTATAAAACAGGACAGGATGAGCTCTGACTCAGAAACTGAAATACCCTGTCTCTTCCTGTAACCTCTTTTTCCCTCTCACAACCATGCCTGCAATGAGTATAAGCCTGACAACAGCAGTGTTTTAAAGGGAGCTTCAAGGCGTATAAGAGGAGCTTTCAAGGTGGGAAAACAAGGCCAGTCCCATCAGGCACCATCTCCAGGGTGACACGCAGCGTGTCTCTGGGTACTGGCAGGTCAAAAGAGACCTAGCTACCTCCCTGGCTCTTCCCTTACTCAACTTTTCTACATAAGGTGCTCTGCGTGTAGCGAACTGCTTAGATGAAAGACTGCCCTAGGACTCCTAGAGTCCTGTGCCTCTCCCCAAAGCCTGAAGTGTTACACACAAAACTGTGCTGTGGCGGAAGTTGCAACGCAAGCTGCCTTTCTCCTAGAGATACGGTGACTACAGGTATGAGGTCCTAGAAGGACTGGGAAGCAGAGAGTTTTTCTCAGTACCGCCTAGACTAGGGCAACGAGGACGATTTCCATGGTATGCTGGACTTGCTAGGACCGTGTTCATGAAGCCGTTGGTGAGCTGGGGATATCTAGCTCGCCCAAGGAAGAGTGCAGCGTGTGACTCTTCACTCGACCTCCGCAGGGCCACCCTGAATGGCCTACGGGTCTGAGTGTGGCCCAGCAAGCCCAGCAAGCCCAGGGGAGCCTGGGGGTACTCAGGGTCCCTGTACGGAAACGAGTGCTGCCGCGAGGGGTCTACGAGTCCTGAAAAGCTTACTAGCGTTCAACTAAAGCAGAAGAGTGACTAAGGCCTCATGGAAGCTGCTGCACGCCTACTCCGCTGCATGGCATATCAGGGCCCTCCTTCGAAGCTAGGCCTCACTTTGAGTTTCCCTTTAGCTAGAGAACAGGACAGGATGAGCGCTGAATCAGAAACTGGACTACGTGTTTCTTCGTGAAACCTCTTTTCCCCTCTCCCAGCCATGCCTGTCGTGAGTATAAGCCCGACACCAACAGTGTTTTTCAGTTAGCTTCTAGGCGCATGAAAGGGGCTTTCATGACGGGACAACAAGGCTAGCCCCATCAGGTCCTGTTTCCAGATTGACACGCAGCAGAAGTATCTGTGGTTTCTAAGAGGTCAAAAGAGACCTAGCTCCTCACTGGGTCCTTGGAGAATCAACTTTTCTATGCAGGGTGCTCTGCGTGTAGCCAACTGCCTAAATGAAAGAATTCCCTAGGTGTCCTGGGCTCCTGGGCCTCTTCCAAAAGCCTGCGGCGTTACACCCGAAAGTGTGCTCTAGTTGCACTTGGACCACAAGCCGACTTTCTCCTAGAGGTTGGTTGACTTCAGCTAGGAGCCGGTAGAAGGAATTGTAAGCAAAGAGTTTTTCTCAGTACAGCTCGGACTACTGTAAGCAGGCAGACTTGCATGGCCTGCTGCACCTACTACAACCGTGTTCCTGAGGCTGTTGGTGAGCTGAGGCAATCGAGCTCCCCCGAGGGAGCGTGCATCATGCTGCCCTTCACTCGGCACAGACACGGGTACTCCGAAGGGTCTACGTGTCTGAATGTTGATCTTCAACTCAGGAGAGCCTGGGGGTACTCAGTGTGCTTGTACGGAAACGGGTGCAGACGCAAGGAAGCAGGCGTCCTGAGAAGATTAGTACCGTTAAACTAATGCAGAAGTGCGACTAAGGCCTCATGGAAGCTGCGCACTCCTACCCTGCTGCATGGCATATCAGGGCCCTCCTTCGAAGCTAGGCCTCACTTTGAGATTCCCTTTAGCCAGAGAACAGGACAGGATGAACTCTGACCGAGAAACTGGGATACTCGGTTTCTCCGTAAAACCATTTTTTCCCTCTCACAGCCATGCCTGCCGTGAGCATAAGTCTGACAACCACAGTGTTTTTAAGGGAGCTTCAAGGCGCATAAGAGGAGCTTTCAAGGTGGGGAAACAAGGCCAGTCCCATCAGGCACCATCTCCAGGGTGACACGCAGTGTAAAAGTCCGTGGATTCTTGCAGCTCAGCAGAGACCTAGCTACCTCCCTGGCTGTTCCCTGATTCAACTTATCTACACAGGGGGCTCTGCTTTAACGAACTGCCTAGACGAAAGAGTGCCCTAGGACTCCTAGGGTCCTGTGCCTCTCCCTAAAGCCTGAAGTATTACACACAAAACTGTGCTGTAGAGGAAGTTGCAATGCAAGCCTCCTTTCTCCTTGAGATACGGTGACTTCAGGTATGAGGTCCTAGAAGGACTTGGAAGCAGAGAGTTTTCCTCAGTACAGCTCAGACTAGGGCAACGAGGACGACTTCCATGGTATGCTGAACTTTCTACTACCGTGTTCATGAAACCTTTCGATAGCTGGGGATATCTAGCTCCCCCAAGGAAGAGTGCAGCGTGTTCCCCTTCACTAGGTCTAGCCAGTGGCCCCCTGACGGGCCGACGGGCCTGATTGTGGCCCCGCAAGCCCAGGGAAACCTTGGAGTACTCAGTGTCCTTGATCGGAAACGAGTGCTCCGCGAGGGGTCTAGGAGTCCTGAAAAGCTTCCTAGCGTTCAAGTAAAGCAGAAGAGTGACTAAGGCCTCCTGGAAGCTGTTGCACGCCTAGCCCGCTGCATGGCATATCAGGGTCCTCCTTCGAAGCGAGGGCTCACATTGAGTTTCCCTTTCGCTATAAAACAGGACAGGATGAGCTCTGACTCAGAAACTGGGATACCCTGTCTCTTCGTGTAACCTCATTTTTCCTCTCACAGCCATGCCTGCACTGACTATAAGCCCGACACCAACAGTGTTTTTCAGTTAGCTTCTAGGCGCATAAGAGGAGCTTTCAAGGTAGGAAAACAAGTCCAGTCCCATCAGGTCCTCTTTCCAGATTGACACGCAGCATAAATATCTGTGGTTTCTAAGAGGTCAAATGAGACCTAGCTACCTACGTGGCTCTTCCCAGAATCAATTTTTCTGCACAGGGTGTTGTACGTGTAGTGAAGAGCCTAGACAATAGACTGCCCTAGGTCTCTAAGAGCCCTGTGCATGTCCCAAAGCCTGAAGTGTTACACAGAACACTGTGCTTTAGTGGAAGTTGGAATGCAAGCCGTCTTTCTCCTTGAGATATGGTGACTTCCGGTATGAGGTCCTCGAAGGACTTCAAAGCAGAGAGTTTTACTCAGTACAGCTCAGAATCGGGTGATGAGGCAGACTTCCATGGTTTGCTGGCCTTGCTAGAACCGTGTTCCTCAGGCTGATGGTGAGCTGAGGAAATCTAGCTTTCCCAAGAAAGAGTGCAGATTTGTATCTTTCATTCGGCCTAAAAAGAGGCATACTGAAGGGCCTACGGGTCTGAGTGTGGCCCAGCAAGCCCAGGGGAGTCCTGGGGTACTCAGAGTTCTTGTACGGAAATGGGTACTGACATGAGTGGGCCTGGAGACCTGAGAAGATTAGTACCTTTAAACTAATGCAGAACTGCCACTAAGGCCTCAAGGAGAATGCTGCACAACTACCCTTCTGGAGGGCAAATCAGAGCCTTAGGTCGTGGGTAGGGCGCACGTTGAGATTCCCCTTAGCTCTAGTGCAGGGCAGGATATGCTCCCCACCAGGGCCTGGAAGCACCCTCTTTCTTTCGAGAAAACTCATTTTCTTCCAGAGCCATGCCTGGAGTGAGGACAAGTCCGACAACCACAGTGTTTTTCAGGTAGCTTCAAGGCGGCATGAATGGAGCTTTCGAGACGGGAAAACAAGGCTTGTCTCCTAAGGCCGCCATTTCCAGGTTGACACGCAGAAGAAGCATCTGTGGTTTCTAAGAGGTCAAAAGAGACCTAGCTCCTCACTGGGTCCTTGGAGAATCAACTTTTCTATGCAGGGTGCTCTGCGTGTAGCCAACTGCCTAAATGAAAGAATTCCCTAGGTGTCCTGGGCTCCTGGGCCTCTTCCAAAAGCCTGCGGCGTTACACCCGAAAGTGTGCTCTAGTTGCACTTGGACCACAAGCCGACTTTCTCCTAGAGGTTGGTTGACTTCAGCTAGGAGCCGGTAGAAGGAATTGTAAGCAAAGAGTTTTTCTCAGTACAGCTCGGACTACTGTAAGCAGGCAGACTTGCATGGCCTGCTGCCCCTACTACAACCGTGTTCCTGAGGCTGTTGGTGAGCGGAGGCAATCGAGCTCCCCCGAGGGAGCGTGCATCATGCTGCCCTTCACTCGGCACAGACACGGGTACTCCGAAGGGTCTACGTGGCTGAATGTTGATCTTCAACTCAGGAGAGCCTGGGGGTATTCAGTGTCTTTGTACGGAAACGGGGGCAGACGCAAGGGAGCAGGAGTCCTGAGAAGATTAGTACCGTTAAACGAATGCAGAAGTGCGACTCAGGGCTCATGGAAGCTGCCCACTCCTACCCTGCTGCATGGCATATCAGGGCCCTCCTTCGAAGCTAGGCCTCACTTTGAGATTCCCTTTAGCTATAGAACAGGAGAGGATGAGCTCTGACCGAGAAACTGGGATACCCTGTTTCTTCGTGAAACCCTTTTTTCCCTCTCACAGCCATGCCTGCCGTGAGTATAAGGCTGACAACCACAGTGTTTTTAAGGGAGTTTCAAGGCACATAAGAGGAGCTTTCAAGGTGGGAAAGCAAGGCCAGTCCCATCAGGCACCATCTCCAGGTGGACACGCAGCTTAAGTGTCTCTGGCTTCTGGCAGGTCAAAAGAGACCTAGCTACCTCCCTGGCTCTTCCCTGATTCAACTTTTCTACACAGGATGCTCGGCGTGTAGGGAACTGCCTAGAGGAAAGAGGGCCCTATGTCTCCTAGTGCCCTTTGCCTCTACCAAAAGCCTGAAATGTTCCACAGAAAACTGTGCTGAAGTGGAAGTTGCAATGCAAGCTGCCTTTCTCCTTGAGATACGGTGACTTCAGGTATGAGGTCCTAGAAGGACTTGTAAGCAGAGAGTTTTTCTCAGTACAGCTCAGACTAGGGTAACGAGGACGACTTCCATGGTATGGTGGACTTCTAGAACCATGTTCATGAAATCTTTCTGTAGCTGGGGATATCTAGCTCCCCAAATGAAGCGTGCAGCGTGTTACCCTTCACTCGACCTACCCAGGGGCACCCTGACAGGCCTACGTGTCTGACTGTGGCCCAGCACGCCCAGGGTAGCCTTGGAGTACCCAGTGTCCTTGATCGGAAACGAGTGCTGCCGCGAGGGGTCTTGGAGTCCTGAAAACCTTACTGGCGTTCAACTAAAGCAGGAGAGCGACTAAGACCTCATGGAAGCTGTTGCACGCCTACCCCGCTACATGGCATATCAGGGCCCTCCTTCGAAGCGAGGGCTCACTTTGAGTTTCCCTTTAGCTATAAAACAGGAAAGGGTTAGCTTTGACTCAGAACCTGAAATACCCTGTCTCTTCGTGTAACCTCATTTTTCCTCTCACAGCCATGCCTGCACTGACTATAAGCCCGACACCAACAGTGTTTTTCAGTTAGCTTCTAGGCGCATAAGAGGAGCTTTCAAGGTAGGAAAACAAGTCCAGTCCCATCAGGTCCTCTTTCCAGATTGACACGCAGCATAAATATCTGTGGTTTCTAAGAGGTCAAATGAGACCTAGCTACCTACGTGGCTCTTCCCAGAATCAATTTTTCTGCACAGGGTGTTGTACGTGTAGTGAAGAGCCTAGACAATAGACTGCCCTAGGTCTCTAAGAGCCCTGTGCATGTCCCAAAGCCTGAAGTGTTACACAGAACACTGTGCTTTAGTGGAAGTTGGAATGCAAGCCGTCTTTCTCCTTGAGATATGGTGACTTCCGGTATGAGGTCCTCGAAGGACTTCAAAGCAGAGAGTTTTACTCAGTACAGCTCAGAATCGGGTGATGAGGCAGACTTCCATGGTTTGCTGGCCTTGCTAGAACCGTGTTCCTCAGGCTGATGGTGAGCTGAGGAAATCTAGCTTTCCCAAGAAAGAGTGCAGATTTGTATCTTTCATTCGGCCTAAAAAGAGGCATACTGAAGGGCCTACGGGTCTGAGTGTGGCCCAGCAAGCCCAGGGGAGTCCTGGGGTACTCAGAGTTCTTGTACGGAAATGGGTACTGACATGAGTGGGCCTGGAGACCTGAGAAGATTAGTACCTTTAAACTAATGCAGAACTGCCACTAAGGCCTCAAGGAGAATGCTGCACAACTACCCTTCTGGAGGGCAAATCAGAGCCTTAGGTCGTGGGTAGGGCGCACGTTGAGATTCCCCTTAGCTCTAGTGCAGGGCAGGATATGCTCCCCACCAGGGCCTGGAAGCACCCTCTTTCTTTCGAGAAAACTCATTTTCTTCCAGAGCCATGCCTGGAGTGAGGACAAGTCCGACAACCACAGTGTTTTTCAGGTAGCTTCAAGGCGGCATGAATGGAGCTTTCGAGACGGGAAAACAAGGCTTGTCTCCTAAGGCCGCCATTTCCAGGTTGACACGCAGAAGAAGCATCTGTGGTTTCTAACAGGTCAAAAGAGACCTAGCTCCTCACTGGGTCCTTGGAGAATCAACTTTTCTTTGGAGGGTGTTCTGCGTGTAGCCAACTGCCTAAATGAAAGAATTCCCTGGGGGTCCTGGGCTCCTGGCCCTCTTCCAAAAGCCTGCGGCGTTACACCCGAAAGTGTGCTCTAGTTGCACTTGGACCACAAGCCGACTTTCTCCTAGAGGTTGATTGACTTCAGCTAGGAGCTGGTAGAAGGAATTGTAAGCAAAGAGTTTCTCTCAGTACAGCTCGGACTACTGTAAGCAGGCAGACTTGCATGGCCTGCTGCACCTACTACAACCGTGTTCCTGAGGCTGTTGGTGAGCTGAGGCAATCGAGCTCCCCCGAGGGAGCGTGCATCATGCTGCCCTTCACTCGGCACAGACACGGGTACTCCGAAGGGTCTACGTGGCTGAATGTTGATCTTCAACTCAGGAGAGCCTGGGGGTATTCAGTGTCTTTGTACGGAAACGGGGGCAGACGCAAGGGTGCAGGAGTCCTGAGAAGATTAGTACCGTTAAACGAATGCAGAAGTGCGACTCAGGGCTCATGGAAGCTGCCCACTCCTACCCTGCTGCATGGCATATCAGGGCCCTCCTTCGAAGCTAGGCCTCACTTTGAGATTCCCTTTAGCTATAGAACAGGAGAGGATGAGCTCTGACCGAGAAACTGGGATACCCTGTTTCTTCGTGAAACCCTTTTTTCCCTCTCACAGCCATGCCTGCCGTGAGTATAAGGCTGACAACCACAGTGTTTTTAAGGGAGTTTCAAGGCACATAAGAGGAGCTTTCAAGGTGGGAAAGCAAGGCCAGTCCCATCAGGCACCATCTCCAGGTGGACACGCAGCTTAGGTGTCTCTGGCTTCTGGCAGGTCAAAAGAGACCTAGCTACCTCCCTGGCTCTTCCCTGATTCAACTTTTCTACACAGGATGCTCGGCGTGTAGGGAACTGCCTAGAGGAAAGAGGGCCCTATGTCTCCTAGTGCCCTTTGCCTCTACCAAAAGCCTGAAATGTTCCACAGAAAACTGTGCTGAAGTGGAAGTTGCAATGCAAGCTGCCTTTCTCCTTGAGATACGGTGACTTCAGGTATGAGGTCCTAGAAGGACTGGGAAGCAGAGAGTTTTTCTCAGTACCGCCTAGACTAGGGCAACGAGGACGATTTCCATGGTATGCTGGACTTGCTAGGACCGTGTTCATGAAGCCGTTGGTGAGCTGGGGATATCTAGCTCGCCCAAGGAAGAGTGCAGCGTGTGACTCTTCACTCGACCTCCGCAGGGCCACCCTGAATGGCCTACGGGTCTGAGTGTGGCCCAGCAAGCCCAGCAAGCCCAGGGGAGCCTGGGGGTACTCAGGGTCCCTGTACGGAAACGAGTGCTGCCGCGAGGGGTCTACGAGTCCTGAAAAGCTTACTAGCGTTCAAGTAAAGCAGAAGAGTGACTAAGGCCTCCTGGAAGCTGTTGCACGCCTAGCCCCCTGCATGGCATATCAGGGTCCTCCTTCGAAGCGAGGGCTCACATTGAGTTTCCCTTTCGCTATAAAACAGGACAGGATGAGCTCTGACTCAGAAACTGAAATACCCTGTCTCTTCGTGTAACCTCTTTTTCCCTCTCACAACCATGCCTGCAATGAGTATAAGCCTGACAACAGCAGTGTTTTAAAGGGAGCTTCAAGGCGTATAAGAGGAGCTTTCAAGGTGGGAAAACAAGGCCAGTCCCATCAGGCACCATCTCCAGGTTGACACGCAGCGTAAGTGTCTCAGGGTACTGGCAGGTCAGAAGAGACCTAGCTACCTCCCTGGCTCTTCCCTTATTCAACTTTTCCACATAAGGTGCTCTGCGTGTAGCGAACTGCTTAGATGAAAGACTGCCCTAGGACTCCTAGGGTCCTGTGCCTCTCCCAAAAGCCTGAAGTGTTACACACAAAACTGTGCTGTAGTGGAGGTTGCAATGCAAGCTGCCTTTCTCTTGCGATACGGTGACTCCAGGTATGAGGTCCTAGAAGGACTTGGAAGCAGAGAGTTTTTCTCAGTACAGCTCAGACTAGGGTAACGAGGACGACTTCCATGGTATGCTGGACTTTCTAGAACCGTGTTCATGAAACCCTTCTGTAGCTGGGGATATCTAGCTCCCCAAATGAAGCGTGCAGCGTGTTACCCTTCACTCGGCCTACCCAGGGGCCCCCAGACGCGCCTACGGGTCTGACTGTGGCCCAGCAAGCCCAGGGAAGCCTTGGAGTACTCAGGTTCTTTGTACGGAAACGAGTGCTGCCGCGAGGGGTCTAGGAGTCCTGAAAACCTTACTGGCGTTCAACTAAACCAAGAGAACGACTAAGGCCTCATGGAAACTGTTGCACGCCCACCCCGCTACATGGCATATCAGGGCCCACCTTCGAAGTGGGGGCTCACTTTGAGTTTCCCTTTAGCTATAAAACAGGACAGGATGAGCTCTGACTCAGATACTGAAATACCCTGTCTCTTCGTGTAACCTCTTTTTCCCTCTCACAGCCATGCCTGCAATGAGTATAAGCCTGACAACAACAGTGTTTTTAAGGGAGCGTCAAGGCGCCCAAGAGGAGCTTTCAAGGTGGGAAAACAAGGCCAGTCCCATCAGGCACCATCTCCAGGGTGACACGCAGCGTGTCTCTGGGTACTGGCAGGTCAAAAGAGACCTAGCTACCTCCCTGGCTCTTCCCTTACTCCACTTTTCTACATAAGGTGCTCTGCGTGTAGCGAACTGCTTAGATGAAAGACTGCCCTAGGACTCCTAGAGTCCTGTGCCTCTCCCCAAAGCCTGAAGTGTTACACACAAAACTGTGCTGTGGCGGAAGTTGCAACGCAAGCTGCCTTTCTCCTAGAGATACGGTGACTCCAGGTATGAGGTCCTAGAAGGACTGGGAAGCAGAGAGTTTTTCTCAGTACCGCCTAGACTAGGGCAACGAGGACGATTTCCATGGTATGCTGGACTTGCTAGGACCGTGTTCATGAAGCCGTTGGTGAGCTGGGGATATCTAGCTCGCCCAAGGAAGAGTGCAGCGTGTGACTCTTCACTCGACCTCCGCAGGGCCACCCTGAATGGCCTACGGGTCTGAGTGTGGCCCAGCAAGCCCAGCAAGCCCAGGGGAGCCTGGGGGTACTCAGGGTCCCTGTACGGAAACGAGTGCTGCCGCGAGGGGTCTACGAGTCCTGAAAAGCTTACTAGCGTTCAACTAAAGCAGAAGAGTGACTAAGGCCTCATGGAAGCTGCTGCACGCCTACTCCGATGCATGGCATATCAGGGCCCTCCTTCGAAGCTAGGCCTCACTTTGAGTTTCCCTTTAGCTAGAGAACAGGACAGGATGAGCGCTGAATCAGAAACTGGACTACGTGTTTCTTCGTGAAACCTCTTTTCCCCTCTCCCAGCCATGCCTGTCGTGAGTATAAGCCCGACACCAACAGTGTTTTTCAGTTAGCTTCTAGGCGCATGAAAGGGGCTTTCATGACGGGACAACAAGGCTAGCCCCATCAGGTCCTGTTTCCAGATTGACACGCAGCAGAAGTATCTGTGGTTTCTAAGAGGTCAAAAGAGACCTAGCTCCTCACTGGGTCCTTGGAGAATCAACTTTTCTATGCAGGGTGCTCTGCGTGTAGCCAACTGCCTAAATGAAAGAATTCCCTAGGTGTCCTGGGCTCCTGGGCCTCTTCCAAAAGCCTGCGGCGTTACACCCGAAAGTGTGCTCTAGTTGCACTTGGACCACAAGCCGACTTTCTCCTAGAGGTTGGTTGACTTCAGCTAGGAGCCGGTAGAAGGAATTGTAAGCAAAGAGTTTTTCTCAGTACAGCTCGGACTACTGTAAGCAGGCAGACTTGCATGGCCTGCTGCACCTACTACAACCGTGTTCCTGAGGCTGTTGGTGAGCTGAGGCAATCGAGCTCCCCCGAGGGAGCGTGCATCATGCTGCCCTTCACTCGGCACAGACACGGGTACTCCGAAGGGTCTACGTGTCTGAATGTTGATCTTCAACTCAGGAGAGCCTGGGGGTACTCAGTGTGCTTGTACGGAAACGGGTGCAGACGCAAGGAAGCAGGCGTCCTGAGAAGATTAGTACCGTTAAACTAATGCAGAAGTGCGACTAAGGCCTCATGGAAGCTGCGCACTCCTACCCTGCTGCATGGCATATCAGGGCCCTCCTTCGAAGCTAGGCCTCACTTTGAGATTCCCTTTAGCCAGAGAACAGGACAGGATGAACTCTGACCGAGAAACTGGGATACTCGGTTTCTCCGTAAAACCATTTTTTCCCTCTCACAGCCATGCCTGCCGTGAGCATAAGTCTGACAACCACAGTGTTTTTAAGGGAGCTTCAAGGCGCATAAGAGGAGCTTTCAAGGTGGGGAAACAAGGCCAGTCCCATCAGGCACCATCTCCAGGGTGACACGCAGTGTAAAAGTCCGTGGATTCTTGCAGCTCAGCAGAGACCTAGCTACCTCCCTGGCTGTTCCCTGATTCAACTTATCTACACAGGGGGCTCTGCTTTAACGAACTGCCTAGACGAAAGAGTGCCCTAGGACTCCTAGGGTCCTGTGCCTCTCCCTAAAGCCTGAAGTATTACACACAAAACTGTGCTGTAGAGGAAGTTGCAATGCAAGCCTCCTTTCTCCTTGAGATACGGTGACTTCAGGTATGAGGTCCTAGAAGGACTTGGAAGCAGAGAGTTTTCCTCAGTACAGCTCAGACTAGGGCAACGAGGACGACTTCCATGGTATGCTGAACTTTCTACTACCGTGTTCATGAAACCTTTCGATAGCTGGGGATATCTAGCTCCCCCAAGGAAGAGTGCAGCGTGTTCCCCTTCACTAGGTCTAGCCAGTGGCCCCCTGACGGGCCGACGGGCCTGATTGTGGCCCCGCAAGCCCAGGGAAACCTTGGAGTACTCAGTGTCCTTGATCGGAAACGAGTGCTCCGCGAGGGGTCTAGGAGTCCTGAAAAGCTTCCTAGCGTTCAAGTAAAGCAGAAGAGTGACTAAGGCCTCCTGGAAGCTGTTGCACGCCTAGCCCGCTGCATGGCATATCAGGGTCCTCCTTCGAAGCGAGGGCTCACATTGAGTTTCCCTTTCGCTATAAAACAGGACAGGATGAGCTCTGACTCAGAAACTGGGATACCCTGTCTCTTCGTGTAACCTCATTTTTCCTCTCACAGCCATGCCTGCACTGACTATAAGCCCGACACCAACAGTGTTTTTCAGTTAGCTTCTAGGCGCATAAGAGGAGCTTTCAAGGTAGGAAAACAAGTCCAGTCCCATCAGGTCCTCTTTCCAGATTGACACGCAGCATAAATATCTGTGGTTTCTAAGAGGTCAAATGAGACCTAGCTACCTACGTGGCTCTTCCCAGAATCAATTTTTCTGCACAGGGTGTTGTACGTGTAGTGAAGAGCCTAGACAATAGACTGCCCTAGGTCTCTAAGAGCCCTGTGCATGTCCCAAAGCCTGAAGTGTTACACAGAACACTGTGCTTTAGTGGAAGTTGGAATGCAAGCCGTCTTTCTCCTTGAGATATGGTGACTTCCGGTATGAGGTCCTCGAAGGACTTCAAAGCAGAGAGTTTTACTCAGTACAGCTCAGAATCGGGTGATGAGGCAGACTTCCATGGTTTGCTGGCCTTGCTAGAACCGTGTTCCTCAGGCTGATGGTGAGCTGAGGAAATCTAGCTTTCCCAAGAAAGAGTGCAGATTTGTATCTTTCATTCGGCCTAAAAAGAGGCATACTGAAGGGCCTACGGGTCTGAGTGTGGCCCAGCAAGCCCAGGGGAGTCCTGGGGTACTCAGAGTTCTTGTACGGAAATGGGTACTGACATGAGTGGGCCTGGAGACCTGAGAAGATTAGTACCTTTAAACTAATGCAGAACTGCCACTAAGGCCTCAAGGAGAATGCTGCACAACTACCCTTCTGGAGGGCAAATCAGAGCCTTAGGTCGTGGGTAGGGCGCACGTTGAGATTCCCCTTAGCTCTAGTGCAGGGCAGGATATGCTCCCCACCAGGGCCTGGAAGCACCCTCTTTCTTTCGAGAAAACTCATTTTCTTCCAGAGCCATGCCTGGAGTGAGGACAAGTCCGACAACCACAGTGTTTTTCAGGTAGCTTCAAGGCGGCATGAATGGAGCTTTCGAGACGGGAAAACAAGGCTTGTCTCCTAAGGCCGCCATTTCCAGGTTGACACGCAGAAGAAGCATCTGTGGTTTCTAAGAGGTCAAAAGAGACCTAGCTCCTCACTGGGTCCTTGGAGAATCAACTTTTCTATGCAGGGTGCTCTGCGTGTAGCCAACTGCCTAAATGAAAGAATTCCCTAGGTGTCCTGGGCTCCTGGGCCTCTTCCAAAAGCCTGCGGCGTTACACCCGAAAGTGTGCTCTAGTTGCACTTGGACCACAAGCCGACTTTCTCCTAGAGGTTGGTTGACTTCAGCTAGGAGCCGGTAGAAGGAATTGTAAGCAAAGAGTTTTTCTCAGTACAGCTCGGACTACTGTAAGCAGGCAGACTTGCATGGCCTGCTGCCCCTACTACAACCGTGTTCCTGAGGCTGTTGGTGAGCGGAGGCAATCGAGCTCCCCCGAGGGAGCGTGCATCATGCTGCCCTTCACTCGGCACAGACACGGGTACTCCGAAGGGTCTACGTGGCTGAATGTTGATCTTCAACTCAGGAGAGCCTGGGGGTATTCAGTGTCTTTGTACGGAAACGGGGGCAGACGCAAGGGAGCAGGAGTCCTGAGAAGATTAGTACCGTTAAACGAATGCAGAAGTGCGACTCAGGGCTCATGGAAGCTGCCCACTCCTACCCTGCTGCATGGCATATCAGGGCCCTCCTTCGAAGCTAGGCCTCACTTTGAGATTCCCTTTAGCTATAGAACAGGAGAGGATGAGCTCTGACCGAGAAACTGGGATACCCTGTTTCTTCGTGAAACCCTTTTTTCCCTCTCACAGCCATGCCTGCCGTGAGTATAAGGCTGACAACCACAGTGTTTTTAAGGGAGTTTCAAGGCACATAAGAGGAGCTTTCAAGGTGGGAAAGCAAGGCCAGTCCCATCAGGCACCATCTCCAGGTGGACACGCAGCTTAAGTGTCTCTGGCTTCTGGCAGGTCAAAAGAGACCTAGCTACCTCCCTGGCTCTTCCCTGATTCAACTTTTCTACACAGGATGCTCGGCGTGTAGGGAACTGCCTAGAGGAAAGAGGGCCCTATGTCTCCTAGTGCCCTTTGCCTCTACCAAAAGCCTGAAATGTTCCACAGAAAACTGTGCTGAAGTGGAAGTTGCAATGCAAGCTGCCTTTCTCCTTGAGATACGGTGACTTCAGGTATGAGGTCCTAGAAGGACTTGTAAGCAGAGAGTTTTTCTCAGTACAGCTCAGACTAGGGTAACGAGGACGACTTCCATGGTATGGTGGACTTCTAGAACCATGTTCATGAAATCTTTCTGTAGCTGGGGATATCTAGCTCCCCAAATGAAGCGTGCAGCGTGTTACCCTTCACTCGACCTACCCAGGGGCACCCTGACAGGCCTACGTGTCTGACTGTGGCCCAGCACGCCCAGGGTAGCCTTGGAGTACCCAGTGTCCTTGATCGGAAACGAGTGCTGCCGCGAGGGGTCTTGGAGTCCTGAAAACCTTACTGGCGTTCAACTAAAGCAGGAGAGCGACTAAGACCTCATGGAAGCTGTTGCACGCCTACCCCGCTACATGGCATATCAGGGCCCTCCTTCGAAGCGAGGGCTCACTTTGAGTTTCCCTTTAGCTATAAAACAGGAAAGGGTTAGCTTTGACTCAGAACCTGAAATACCCTGTCTCTTCGTGTAACCTCATTTTTCCTCTCACAGCCATGCCTGCACTGACTATAAGCCCGACACCAACAGTGTTTTTCAGTTAGCTTCTAGGCGCATAAGAGGAGCTTTCAAGGTAGGAAAACAAGTCCAGTCCCATCAGGTCCTCTTTCCAGATTGACACGCAGCATAAATATCTGTGGTTTCTAAGAGGTCAAATGAGACCTAGCTACCTACGTGGCTCTTCCCAGAATCAATTTTTCTGCACAGGGTGTTGTACGTGTAGTGAAGAGCCTAGACAATAGACTGCCCTAGGTCTCTAAGAGCCCTGTGCATGTCCCAAAGCCTGAAGTGTTACACAGAACACTGTGCTTTAGTGGAAGTTGGAATGCAAGCCGTCTTTCTCCTTGAGATATGGTGACTTCCGGTATGAGGTCCTCGAAGGACTTCAAAGCAGAGAGTTTTACTCAGTACAGCTCAGAATCGGGTGATGAGGCAGACTTCCATGGTTTGCTGGCCTTGCTAGAACCGTGTTCCTCAGGCTGATGGTGAGCTGAGGAAATCTAGCTTTCCCAAGAAAGAGTGCAGATTTGTATCTTTCATTCGGCCTAAAAAGAGGCATACTGAAGGGCCTACGGGTCTGAGTGTGGCCCAGCAAGCCCAGGGGAGTCCTGGGGTACTCAGAGTTCTTGTACGGAAATGGGTACTGACATGAGTGGGCCTGGAGACCTGAGAAGATTAGTACCTTTAAACTAATGCAGAACTGCCACTAAGGCCTCAAGGAGAATGCTGCACAACTACCCTTCTGGAGGGCAAATCAGAGCCTTAGGTCGTGGGTAGGGCGCACGTTGAGATTCCCCTTAGCTCTAGTGCAGGGCAGGATATGCTCCCCACCAGGGCCTGGAAGCACCCTCTTTCTTTCGAGAAAACTCATTTTCTTCCAGAGCCATGCCTGGAGTGAGGACAAGTCCGACAACCACAGTGTTTTTCAGGTAGCTTCAAGGCGGCATGAATGGAGCTTTCGAGACGGGAAAACAAGGCTTGTCTCCTAAGGCCGCCATTTCCAGGTTGACACGCAGAAGAAGCATCTGTGGTTTCTAACAGGTCAAAAGAGACCTAGCTCCTCACTGGGTCCTTGGAGAATCAACTTTTCTTTGGAGGGTGTTCTGCGTGTAGCCAACTGCCTAAATGAAAGAATTCCCTGGGGGTCCTGGGCTCCTGGCCCTCTTCCAAAAGCCTGCGGCGTTACACCCGAAAGTGTGCTCTAGTTGCACTTGGACCACAAGCCGACTTTCTCCTAGAGGTTGATTGACTTCAGCTAGGAGCTGGTAGAAGGAATTGTAAGCAAAGAGTTTCTCTCAGTACAGCTCGGACTACTGTAAGCAGGCAGACTTGCATGGCCTGCTGCACCTACTACAACCGTGTTCCTGAGGCTGTTGGTGAGCTGAGGCAATCGAGCTCCCCCGAGGGAGCGTGCATCATGCTGCCCTTCACTCGGCACAGACACGGGTACTCCGAAGGGTCTACGTGGCTGAATGTTGATCTTCAACTCAGGAGAGCCTGGGGGTATTCAGTGTCTTTGTACGGAAACGGGGGCAGACGCAAGGGTGCAGGAGTCCTGAGAAGATTAGTACCGTTAAACGAATGCAGAAGTGCGACTCAGGGCTCATGGAAGCTGCCCACTCCTACCCTGCTGCATGGCATATCAGGGCCCTCCTTCGAAGCTAGGCCTCACTTTGAGATTCCCTTTAGCTATAGAACAGGAGAGGATGAGCTCTGACCGAGAAACTGGGATACCCTGTTTCTTCGTGAAACCCTTTTTTCCCTCTCACAGCCATGCCTGCCGTGAGTATAAGGCTGACAACCACAGTGTTTTTAAGGGAGTTTCAAGGCACATAAGAGGAGCTTTCAAGGTGGGAAAGCAAGGCCAGTCCCATCAGGCACCATCTCCAGGTGGACACGCAGCTTAGGTGTCTCTGGCTTCTGGCAGGTCAAAAGAGACCTAGCTACCTCCCTGGCTCTTCCCTGATTCAACTTTTCTACACAGGATGCTCGGCGTGTAGGGAACTGCCTAGAGGAAAGAGGGCCCTATGTCTCCTAGTGCCCTTTGCCTCTACCAAAAGCCTGAAATGTTCCACAGAAAACTGTGCTGAAGTGGAAGTTGCAATGCAAGCTGCCTTTCTCCTTGAGATACGGTGACTTCAGGTATGAGGTCCTAGAAGGACTGGGAAGCAGAGAGTTTTTCTCAGTACCGCCTAGACTAGGGCAACGAGGACGATTTCCATGGTATGCTGGACTTGCTAGGACCGTGTTCATGAAGCCGTTGGTGAGCTGGGGATATCTAGCTCGCCCAAGGAAGAGTGCAGCGTGTGACTCTTCACTCGACCTCCGCAGGGCCACCCTGAATGGCCTACGGGTCTGAGTGTGGCCCAGCAAGCCCAGCAAGCCCAGGGGAGCCTGGGGGTACTCAGGGTCCCTGTACGGAAACGAGTGCTGCCGCGAGGGGTCTACGAGTCCTGAAAAGCTTACTAGCGTTCAAGTAAAGCAGAAGAGTGACTAAGGCCTCCTGGAAGCTGTTGCACGCCTAGCCCCCTGCATGGCATATCAGGGTCCTCCTTCGAAGCGAGGGCTCACATTGAGTTTCCCTTTCGCTATAAAACAGGACAGGATGAGCTCTGACTCAGAAACTGAAATACCCTGTCTCTTCGTGTAACCTCTTTTTCCCTCTCACAACCATGCCTGCAATGAGTATAAGCCTGACAACAGCAGTGTTTTAAAGGGAGCTTCAAGGCGTATAAGAGGAGCTTTCAAGGTGGGAAAACAAGGCCAGTCCCATCAGGCACCATCTCCAGGTTGACACGCAGCGTAAGTGTCTCAGGGTACTGGCAGGTCAGAAGAGACCTAGCTACCTCCCTGGCTCTTCCCTTATTCAACTTTTCCACATAAGGTGCTCTGCGTGTAGCGAACTGCTTAGATGAAAGACTGCCCTAGGACTCCTAGGGTCCTGTGCCTCTCCCAAAAGCCTGAAGTGTTACACACAAAACTGTGCTGTAGTGGAGGTTGCAATGCAAGCTGCCTTTCTCTTGCGATACGGTGACTCCAGGTATGAGGTCCTAGAAGGACTTGGAAGCAGAGAGTTTTTCTCAGTACAGCTCAGACTAGGGTAACGAGGACGACTTCCATGGTATGCTGGACTTTCTAGAACCGTGTTCATGAAACCCTTCTGTAGCTGGGGATATCTAGCTCCCCAAATGAAGCGTGCAGCGTGTTACCCTTCACTCGGCCTACCCAGGGGCCCCCAGACGCGCCTACGGGTCTGACTGTGGCCCAGCAAGCCCAGGGAAGCCTTGGAGTACTCAGGTTCTTTGTACGGAAACGAGTGCTGCCGCGAGGGGTCTAGGAGTCCTGAAAACCTTACTGGCGTTCAACTAAACCAAGAGAACGACTAAGGCCTCATGGAAACTGTTGCACGCCCACCCCGCTACATGGCATATCAGGGCCCACCTTCGAAGTGGGGGCTCACTTTGAGTTTCCCTTTAGCTATAAAACAGGACAGGATGAGCTCTGACTCAGATACTGAAATACCCTGTCTCTTCGTGTAACCTCTTTTTCCCTCTCACAGCCATGCCTGCAATGAGTATAAGCCTGACAACAACAGTGTTTTTAAGGGAGCGTCAAGGCGCCCAAGAGGAGCTTTCAAGGTGGGAAAACAAGGCCAGTCCCATCAGGCACCATCTCCAGGGTGACACGCAGCGTGTCTCTGGGTACTGGCAGGTCAAAAGAGACCTAGCTACCTCCCTGGCTCTTCCCTTACTCCACTTTTCTACATAAGGTGCTCTGCGTGTAGCGAACTGCTTAGATGAAAGACTGCCCTAGGACTCCTAGAGTCCTGTGCCTCTCCCCAAAGCCTGAAGTGTTACACACAAAACTGTGCTGTGGCGGAAGTTGCAACGCAAGCTGCCTTTCTCCTAGAGATACGGTGACTCCAGGTATGAGGTCCTAGAAGGACTGGGAAGCAGAGAGTTTTTCTCAGTACCGCCTAGACTAGGGCAACGAGGACGATTTCCATGGTATGCTGGACTTGCTAGGACCGTGTTCATGAAGCCGTTGGTGAGCTGGGGATATCTAGCTCGCCCAAGGAAGAGTGCAGCGTGTGACTCTTCACTCGACCTCCGCAGGGCCACCCTGAATGGCCTACGGGTCTGAGTGTGGCCCAGCAAGCCCAGCAAGCCCAGGGGAGCCTGGGGGTACTCAGGGTCCCTGTACGGAAACGAGTGCTGCCGCGAGGGGTCTACGAGTCCTGAAAAGCTTACTAGCGTTCAACTAAAGCAGAAGAGTGACTAAGGCCTCATGGAAGCTGCTGCACGCCTACTCCGATGCATGGCATATCAGGGCCCTCCTTCGAAGCTAGGCCTCACTTTGAGTTTCCCTTTAGCTAGAGAACAGGACAGGATGAGCGCTGAATCAGAAACTGGACTACGTGTTTCTTCGTGAAACCTCTTTTCCCCTCTCCCAGCCATGCCTGTCGTGAGTATAAGCCCGACACCAACAGTGTTTTTCAGTTAGCTTCTAGGCGCATGAAAGGGGCTTTCATGACGGGACAACAAGGCTAGCCCCATCAGGTCCTGTTTCCAGATTGACACGCAGCAGAAGTATCTGTGGTTTCTAAGAGGTCAAAAGAGACCTAGCTCCTCACTGGGTCCTTGGAGAATCAACTTTTCTATGCAGGGTGCTCTGCGTGTAGCCAACTGCCTAAATGAAAGAATTCCCTAGGTGTCCTGGGCTCCTGGGCATCTTCCGAAAGCCTGCGGCGTTACACCCGAAAGTGTGCTCTAGTTGCACTTGGACCACAAGCCGACTTTCTCCTAGAGGTTGGTTGACTTCAGCTAGGAGCCGGTAGAAGGAATTGTAAGCAAAGAGTTTTTCTCAGTACAGCTCGGACTACTGTAAGCAGGCAGACTTGCATGGCCTGCTGCACCTACTACAACCGTGTTCCTGAGGCTGTTGGTGAGCTGAGGCAATCGAGCTCCCCCGAGGGAGCGTGCATCATGCTGCCCTTCACTCGGCACAGACACGGGTACTCCGAAGGGTCTACGTGTCTGAATGTTGATCTTCAACTCAGGAGAGCCTGGGGGTACTCAGTGTGCTTGTACGGAAACGGGTGCAGACGCAAGGAAGCAGGCGTCCTGAGAAGATTAGTACCGTTAAACTAATGGAGAAGTGCGACTAAGGCCTCATGGAAGCTGCGCACTCCTACCCTGCTGCATGGCATATCAGGGCCCTCCTTCGAAGCTAGGCCTCACTTTGAGATTCCCTTTAGCTAGAGAACAGGACAGGATGAACTCTGACCGAGAAACTGGGATACCCGGTTTCTTCGTAAAACCATTTTTTCCCTCTCACAGCCATGCCTGCCGTGAGCATAAGTCTGACAACCACAGTGTTTTTAAGGGAGCTTCAAGGCGCATAAGAGGAGCTTTCAAGGTGGGGAAACAAGGCCAGTCCCATCAGGCACCATCTCCAGGGTGACACGCAGTGTAAAAGTCCGTGGATTCTTGCAGCTCAGCAGAGACCTAGCTACCTCCCTGGCTGTTCCCTGATTCAACTTATCTACACAGGGGGCTCTGCTTTAACGAACTGCCTAGACGAAAGAGTGCCCTAGGACTCCTAGGGTCCTGTGCCTCTCCCTAAAGCCTGAAGTATTACACACAAAACTGTGCTGTAGAGGAAGTTGCAATGCAAGCCTCCTTTCTCCTTGAGATACGGTGACTTCAGGTATGAGGTCCTAGAAGGACTTGGAAGCAGAGAGTTTTCCTCAGTACAGCTCAGACTAGGGCAACGAGGACGATTTCCATGGTATGCTGGACTTGCTAGGACCGTGTTCATGAAGCCGTTGGTGAGCTGGGGATATCTAGCTTGCCCAAGGAAGAGTGCAGCGTGTGACTCTTCACTCGACCTCCGCAGGGCCACCCTGAATGGCCTACGGGTCTGAGTGTGGCCCAGCAAGCCCAGCAAGCCCAGGGGAGCCTGGGGGTACTCAGGGTCCCTGTACGGAAACGAGTGCTGCCGCGAGGGGTCTACGAGTCCTGAAAAGCTTCCTAGCGTTCAAGTAAAGCAGAAGAGTGACTAAGGCCTCCTGGAAGCTGTTGCACGCCTAGCCCCCTGCATGGCATATCAGGGTCCTCCTTCGAAGCGAGGGCTCACATTGAGTTTCCCTTTCGCTATAAAACAGGACAGGATGAGCTCTGACTCAGAAACTGAAATACCCTGTCTCTTCGTGTAACCTCTTTTTCCCTCTCACAACCATGCCTGCAATGAGTATAAGCCTGACAACAGCAGTGTTTTAAAGGGAGCTTCAAGGCGTATAAGAGGAGCTTTCAAGGTGGGAAAACAAGGCCAGTCCCATCAGGCACCATCTCCAGGTTGACACGCAGCGTAAGTGTCTCAGGGTACTGGCAGGTCAAAAGAGACCTAGCTACCTCCCTGGCTCTTCCCTTATTCAACTTTTCCACATAAGGTGCTCTGCGTGTAGCGAACTGCTTAGATGAAAGACTGCCCTAGGACTCCTAGAGTCCTGTGCCTCTCCCCAAAGCCTGAAGTGTTACACACAAAACTGTGCTGTGGCGGAAGTTGCAACGCAAGATGCCTTTCTCCTAGAGATACGGTGACTACAGGTATGAGGTCCTAGAAGGACTGGGAAGCAGAGAGTTTTTCTCAGTACCGCCTAGACTAGGGCAACGAGGACGATTTCCATGGTATGCTGGACTTGCTAGGACCGTGTTCATGAAGCCGTTGGTGAGCTGGGGATATCTAGCTCGCCCAAGGAAGAGTGCAGCGTGTGACTCTTCACTCGACCTCCGCAGGGCCACCCTGAATGGCCTACGGGTCTGAGGGTGGCCCAGCAAGCCCAGCAAGCCCAGGGGAGCCTGGGGGTACTCAGGGTCCCTGTACGGAAACGAGTGCTGCCGCGAGGGGTCTATGAGTCCTGAAAAGCTTACTAGCGTTCAACTAAAGCAGAAGAGTGACTAAGGCCTCCTGGAAGCTGCTGCACGCCTACTCCGCTGCATGGCATATCAGGGCCCTCCTTCGAAGCTAGGCCTCACTTTGAGTTTCCCTTTAGCTAGAGAACAGGACAGGATGAGCGCTGAATCAGAAACTGGACTACGTGTTTCTTCGTGAAACCTCTTTTCCCCTCTCCCAGCCATGCCTGTCGTGAGTATAAGCCCGACACCAACAGTGTTTTTCAGTTAGCTTCTAGGCGCATGAAAGGGGCTTTCATGACGGGACAACAAGGCTAGCCCCATCAGGTCCTGTTTCCAGATTGACACGCAGCAGAAGTATCTGTGGTTTCTAAGAGGTCAAAAGAGACCTAGCTCCTCACTGGGTCCTTGGAGAATCAACTTTTCTATGCAGGGTGCTCTGCGTGTAGCCAACTGCCTAAATGAAAGAATTCCCTAGGTGTCCTGGGCTCCTGGGCCTCTTCCAAAAGCCTGCGGCGTTACACCCGAAAGTGTGCTCTAGTTGCACTTGGACCACAAGCCGACTTTCTCCTAGAGGTTGGTTGACTTCAGCTAGGAGCCGGTAGAAGGAATTGTAAGCAAAGAGTTTTTCTCAGTACAGCTCGGACTACTGTAAGCAGGCAGACTTGCATGGCCTGCTGCACCTACTACAACCGTGTTCCTGAGGCTGTTGGTGAGCTGAGGCAATCGAGCTCCCCCGAGGGAGCGTGCATCATGCTGCCCTTCACTCGGCACAGACACGGGTACTCCGAAGGGTCTACGTGTCTGAATGTTGATCTTCAACTCAGGAGAGCCTGGGGGTACTCAGTGTGCTTGTACGGAAACGGATGCAGACGCAAGGAAGCAGGCGTCCTGAGAAGATTAGTACCGTTAAACTAATGCAGAAGTGCGACTAAGGCCTCATGGAAGCTGCGCACTCCTACCCTGCTGCATGGCATATCAGGGCCCTCCTTCGAAGCTAGGCCTCACTTTGAGATTCCCTTTAGCCAGAGAACAGGACAGGATGAACTCTGACCGAGAAACTGGGATACTCGGTTTCTCCGTAAAACCATTTTTTCCCTCTCACAGCCATGCCTGCCGTGAGCATAAGTCTGACAACCACAGTGTTTTTAAGGGAGCTTCAAGGCGCATAAGAGGAGCTTTCAAGGTGGGGAAACAAGGCCAGTCCCATCAGGCACCATCTCCAGGGTGACACGCAGTGTAAAAGTCCGTGGATTCTTGCAGCTCAGCAGAGACCTAGCTACCTCCCTGGCTGTTCCCTGATTCAACTTATCTACACAGGGGGCTCTGCTTTAACGAACTGCCTAGACGAAAGAGTGCCCTAGGACTCCTAGGGTCCTGTGCCTCTCCCTAAAGCCTGAAGTATTACACACAAAACTGTGCTGTAGAGGAAGTTGCAATGCAAGCCTCCTTTCTCCTTGAGATACGGTGACTTCAGGTATGAGGTCCTAGAAGGACTTGGAAGCAGAGAGTTTTCCTCAGTACAGCTCAGACTAGGGCAACGAGGACGATTTCCATGGTATGCTGGACTTGCTAGGACCGTGTTCATGAAGCCGTTGGTGAGCTGGGGATATCTAGCTCGCCCAAGGAAGAGTGCAGCGTGTGACTCTTCACTCGACCTCCGCAGGGCCACCCTGAATGGCCTACGGGTCTGAGTGTGGCCCAGCAAGCCCAGCAAGCCCAGGGGAGCCTGGGGGTACTCAGGGTCCCTGTACGGAAACGAGTGCTGCCGCGAGGGGTCTACGAGTCCTGAAAAGCTTCCTAGCGTTCAAGTAAAGCAGAAGAGTGACTAAGGCCTCCTGGAAGCTGTTGCACGCCTAGCCCCCTGCATGGCATATCAGGGTCCTCCTTCGAAGCGAGGGCTCACATTGAGTTTCCCTTTCGCTATAAAACAGGACAGGATGAGCTCTGACTCAGAAACTGAAATACCCTGTCTCTTCGTGTAACCTCTTTTTCCCTCTCACAACCATGCCTGCAATGAGTATAAGCCTGACAACAGCAGTGTTTTAAAGGGAGCTTCAAGGCGTATAAGAGGAGCTTTCAAGGTGGGAAAACAAGGCCAGTCCCATCAGGCACCATCTCCAGGTTGACACGCAGCGTAAGTGTCTCAGGGTACTGGCAGGTCAAAAGAGACCTAGCTACCTCCCTGGCTCTTCCCTTATTCAACTTTTCCACATAAGGTGCTCTGCGTGTAGCGAACTGCTTAGATGAAAGACTGCCCTATGACTCCTAGAGTCCTGTGCCTCTCCCCAAAGCCTGAAGTGTTACACACAAAACTGTGCTGTGGCGGAAGTTGCAACGCAAGCTGCCTTTCTCCTAGAGATACGGTGACTACAGGTATGAGGTCCTAGAAGGACTGGGAAGCAGAGAGTTTTTCTCAGTACCGCCTAGACTAGGGCAACGAGGACGATTTCCATGGTATGCTGGACTTGCTAGGACCGTGTTCATGAAGCCGTTGGTGAGCTGGGGATATCTAGCTCGCCCAAGGAAGAGTGCAGCGTGTGACTCTTCACTCGACCTCCGCAGGGCCACCCTGAATGGCCTACGGGTCTGAGTGTGGCCCAGCAAGCCCAGCAAGCCCAGGGGAGCCTGGGGGTACTCAGGGTCCCTGTACGGAAACGAGTGCTGCCGCGAGGGGTCTACGAGTCCTGAAAAGCTTACTAGCGTTCAACTAAAGCAGAAGAGTGACTAAGGCCTCATGGAAGCTGCTGCACGCCTACTCCGCTGCATGGCATATCAGGGCCCTCCTTCGAAGCTAGGCCTCACTTTGAGTTTCCCTTTAGCTAGAGAACAGGACAGGATGAGCGCTGAATCAGAAACTGGACTACGTGTTTCTTCGTGAAACCTCTTTTCCCCTCTCCCAGCCATGCCTGTCGTGAGTATAAGCCCGACACCAACAGTGTTTTTCAGTTAGCTTCTAGGCGCATGAAAGGGGCTTTCATGACGGGACAACAAGGCTAGCCCCATCAGGTCCTGTTTCCAGATTGACACGCAGCAGAAGTATCTGTGGTTTCTAAGAGGTCAAAAGAGACCTAGCTCCTCACTGGGTCCTTGGAGAATCAACTTTTCTATGCAGGGTGCTCTGCGTGTAGCCAACTGCCTAAATGAAAGAATTCCCTAGGTGTCCTGGGCTCCTGGGCCTCTTCCAAAAGCCTGCAGCGTTACACCCGAAAGTGTGCTCTAGTTGCACTTGGACCACAAGCCGACTTTCTCCTAGAGGTTGGTTGACTTCAGCTAGGAGCCGGTAGAAGGAATTGTAAGCAAAGAGTTTTTCTCAGTACAGCTCGGACTACTGTAAGCAGGCAGACTTGCATGGCCTGCTGCACCTACTACAACCGTGTTCCTGAGGCTGTTGGTGAGCTGAGGCAATCGAGCTCCCCCGAGGGAGCGTGCATCATGCTGCCCTTCACTCGGCACAGACACGGGTACTCCGAAGGGTCTACGTGTCTGAATGTTGATCTTCAACTCAGGAGAGCCTGGGGGTACTCAGTGTGCTTGTACGGAAACGGGTGCAGACGCAAGGAAGCAGGCGTCCTGAGAAGATTAGTACCGTTAAACTAATGCAGAAGTGCGACTAAGGCCTCATGGAAGCTGCGCACTCCTACCCTGCTGCATGGCATATCAGGGCCCTCCTTCGAAGCTAGGCCTCACTTTGAGATTCCCTTTAGCCAGAGAACAGGACAGGATGAACTCTGACCAAGAAACTGGGATACTCGGTTTCTCCGTAAAACCATTTTTTCCCTCTCACAGCCATGCCTGCCGTGAGCATAAGTCTGACAACCACAGTGTTTTTAAGGGAGCTTCAAGGCGCATAAGAGGAGCTTTCAAGGTGGGAAAACAAGGCCAGTCCCATCAGGCACCATCTCCAGGGTGACACGCAGTGTAAAAGTCCGTGGATTCTTGCAGCTCAGCAGAGACCTAGCTACCTCCCTGGCTGTTCCCTGATTCAACTTATCTACACAGGGGGCTCTGCTTTAACGAACTGCCTAGACGAAAGAGTGCCCTAGGACTCCTAGGGTCCTGTGCCTCTCCCTAAAGCCTGAAGTATTACACACAAAACTGTGCTGTAGAGGAAGTTGCAATGCAAGCCTCCTTTCTCCTTGAGATACGGTGACTTCAGGTATGAGGTCCTAGAAGGACTTGGAAGCAGAGAGTTTTCCTCAGTACAGCTCAGACTAGGGCAACGAGGACGACTTCCATGGTATGCTGAACTTTCTACTACCGTGTTCATGAAACCTTTCGATAGCTGGGGATATCTAGCTCCCCCAAGGAAGAGTGCAGCGTGTTCCCCTTCACTAGGTCTAGCCAGTGGCCCCCTGACGGGCCGACGGGCCTGATTGTGGCCCCGCAAGCCCAGGGAAACCTTGGAGTACTCAGTGTCCTTATACGGAAAGGAGTGCTCCGCGAGGGGTCTAGGAGTCCTGAAAAGCTTACTAGCGTTCAAGTAAAGCAGAAGAGTGACTAAGGCCTCCTGGAAGCTGTTGCACGCCTAGCCCGCTGCATGGCATATCAGGGTCCTCCTTCGAAGCGAGGGCTCACATTGAGTTTCCCTTTCGCTATAAAACAGGACAGGATGAGCTCTGACTCAGAAACTGGGATACCCTGTCTCTTCGTGTAACCTCATTTTTCCTCTCACAGCCATGCCTGCACTGACTATAAGCCCGACACCAACAGTGTTTTTCAGTTAGCTTCTAGGCGCATAAGAGGAGCTTTCAAGGTAGGAAAACAAGTCCAGTCCCATCAGGTCCTCTTTCCAGATTGACACGCAGCATAAATATCTGTGGTTTCTAAGAGGTCAAATGAGACCTAGCTACCTACTTGGCTCTTCCCAGAATCAATTTTTCTGCACAGGGTGTTGTACGTGTAGTGAAGAGCCTAGACAATAGACTGCCCTAGGTCTCTAAGAGCCCTGTGCATGTCCCAAAGCCTGAAGTGTTACACAGAACACTGTGCTTTAGTGGAAGTTGGAATGCAAGCCGTCTTTCTCCTTGAGATATGGTGACTTCCGGTATGAGGTCCTCGAAGGACTTCAAAGCAGAGAGTTTTACTCAGTACAGCTCAGAATCGGGTGATGAGGCAGACTTCCATGGTTTGCTGGCCTTGCTAGAACCGTGTTCCTCAGGCTGATGGTGAGCTGAGGAAATCTAGCTTTCCCAAGAAAGAGTGCAGATTTGTATCTTTCATTCGGCCTAAAAAGAGGCATACTGAAGGGCCTACGGGTCTGAGTGTGGCCCAGCAAGCCCAGGGGAGTCCTGGGGTACTCAGAGTTCTTGTACGGAAATGGGTACTGACATGAGTGGGCCTGGAGACCTGAGAAGATTAGTACCTTTAAACTAATGCAGAACTGCCACTAAGGCCTCAAGGAGAATGCTGCACAACTACCCTTCTGGAGGGCAAATCAGAGCCTTAGGTCGTGGGTAGGGCGCACGTTGAGATTCCCCTTAGCTCTAGTGCAGGGCAGGATATGCTCCCCACCAGGGCCTGGAAGCACCCTCTTTCTTTCGAGAAAACTCATTTTCTTCCAGAGCCATGCCTGGAGTGAGGACAAGTCCGACAACCACAGTGTTTTTCAGGTAGCTTCAAGGCGGCATGAATGGAGCTTTCGAGACGGGAAAACAAGGCTTGTCTCCTAAGGCCGCCATTTCCAGGTTGACACGCAGAAGAAGCATCTGTGGTTTCTAACAGGTCAAAAGAGACCTAGCTCCTCACTGGGTCCTTGGAGAATCAACTTTTCTTTGGAGGGTGTTCTGCGTGTAGCCAACTGCCTAAATGAAAAAATTCCCTAGGTGTCCTGGGCTCCTGGCCCTCTTCCAAAAGCCTGCGGCGTTACACCCGAAAGTGTGCTCTAGTTGCACTTGGACCACAAGCCGACTTTCTCCTAGAGGTTGATTGACTTCAGCTAGGAGCTGGTAGAAGGAATTGTAAGCAAAGAGTTTCTCTCAGTACAGCTCGGACTACTGTAAGCAGGCAGACTTGCATGGCCTGCTGCACCTACTACAACCGTGTTCCTGAGGCTGTTGGTGAGCTGAGGCAATCGAGCTCCCCCGAGGGAGCGTGCATCATGCTGCCCTTCACTCGGCACAGACACGGGTACTCCGAAGGGTCTACGTGTCTGAATGTTGATCTTCAACTCAGGAGAGCCTGGGGGTATTCAGTGTCTTTGTACGGAAACGGGGGCAGACGCAAGGGAGCAGGAGTCCTGAGAAGATTAGTACCGTTAAACGAATGCAGAAGTGCGACTCAGGGCTCATGGAAGCTGCCCACTCCTACCCTGCTGCATGGCATATCAGGGCCCTCCTTCGAAGCTAGGCCTCACTTTGAGATTCCCTTTAGCTATAGAACAGGAGAGGATGAGCTCTGACCGAGAAACTGGGATACCCTGTTTCTTCGTGAAACCCTTTTTTCCCTCTCACAGCCATGCCTGCCGTGAGTATAAGGCTGACAACCACAGTGTTTTTAAGGGAGTTTCAAGGCACATAAGAGGAGCTTTCAAGGTGGGAAAGCAAGGCCAGTCCCATCAGGCACCATCTCCAGGTGGACACGCAGCTTAAGTGTCTCTGGCTTCTGGCAGGTCAAAAGAGACCTAGCTACCTCCCTGGCTCTTCCCTGATTCAACTTTTCTACACAGGATGCTCGGCGTGTAGGGAACTGCCTAGAGGAAAGAGGGCCCTATGTCTCCTAGTGCCCTTTGCCTCTACCAAAAGCCTGAAATGTTCCACAGAAAACTGTGCTGAAGTGGAAGTTGCAATGCAAGCTGCCTTTCTCCTTGAGATACGGTGACTTCAGGTATGAGGTCCTAGAAGGACTTGTAAGCAGAGAGTTTTTCTCAGTACAGCTCAGACTAGGGTAACGAGGACGACTTCCATGGTATGGTGGACTTCTAGAACCATGTTCATGAAATCTTTCTGTAGCTGGGGATATCTAGCTCCCCAAATGAAGCGTGCAGCGTGTTACCCTTCACTCGACCTACCCAGGGGCACCCTGACAGGCCTACGTGTCTGACTGTGGCCCAGCACGCCCAGGGTAGCCTTGGAGTACCCAGTGTCCTTGATCGGAAACGAGTGCTGCCGCGAGGGGTCTTGGAGTCCTGAAAACCTTACTGGCGTTCAACTAAAGCAGGAGAGCGACTAAGACCTCATGGAAGCTGTTGCACGCCTACCCCGCTACATGGCATATCAGGGCCCTCCTTCGAAGCGAGGGCTCACTTTGAGTTTCCCTTTAGCTATAAAACAGGAAAGGGTTAGCTTTGACTCAGAACCTGAAATACCCTGTCTCTTCGTGTAACCTCATTTTTCCTCTCACAGCCATGCCTGCACTGACTATAAGCCCGACACCAACAGTGTTTTTCAGTTAGCTTCTAGGCGCATAAGAGGAGCTTTCAAGGTAGGAAAACAAGTCCAGTCCCATCAGGTCCTCTTTCCAGATTGACACGCAGCATAAATATCTGTGGTTTCTAAGAGGTCAAATGAGACCTAGCTACCTACGTGGCTCTTCCCAGAATCAATTTTTCTGCACAGGGTGTTGTACGTGTAGTGAAGAGCCTAGACAATAGACTGCCCTAGGTCTCTAAGAGCCCTGTGCATGTCCCAAAGCCTGAAGTGTTACACAGAACACTGTGCTTTAGTGGAAGTTGGAATGCAAGCCGTCTTTCTCCTTGAGATATGGTGACTTCCGGTATGAGGTCCTCGAAGGACTTCAAAGCAGAGAGTTTTACTCAGTACAGCTCAGAATCGGGTGATGAGGCAGACTTCCATGGTTTGCTGGCCTTGCTAGAACCGTGTTCCTCAGGCTGATGGTGAGCTGAGGAAATCTAGCTTTCCCAAGAAAGAGTGCAGATTTGTATCTTTCATTCGGCCTAAAAAGAGGCATACTGAAGGGCCTACGGGTCTGAGTGTGGCCCAGCAAGCCCAGGGGAGTCCTGGGGTACTCAGAGTTCTTGTACGGAAATGGGTACTGACATGAGTGGGCCTGGAGACCTGAGAAGATTAGTACCTTTAAACTAATGCAGAACTGCCACTAAGGCCTCAAGGAAAATGCTGCACAACTACCCTTCTGGAGGGCAAATCAGAGCCTTAGGTCGTGGGTAGGGCGCACGTTGAGATTCCCCTTAGCTCTAGTGCAGGGCAGGATATGCTCCCCACCAGGGCCTGGAAGCACCCTCTTTCTTTCGAGAAAACTCATTTTCTTCCAGAGCCATGCCTGGAGTGAGGACAAGTCCGACAACCACAGTGTTTTTCAGGTAGCTTCAAGGCGGCATGAATGGAGCTTTCGAGACGGGAAAACAAGGCTTGTCTCCTAAGGCCTCCATTTCCAGGTTGACACGCAGAAGAAGCATCTGTGGTTTCTAACAGGTCAAAAGAGACCTAGCTCCTCACTGGGTCCTTGGAGAATCAACTTTTCTTTGGAGGGTGTTCTGCGTGTAGCCAACTGCCTAAATGAAAGAATTCCCTGGGGGTCCTGGGCTCCTGGCCCTCTTCCAAAAGCCTGCGGCGTTACACCCGAAAGTGTGCTCTAGTTGCACTTGGACCACAAGCCGACTTTCTCCTAGAGGTTGATTGACTTCAGCTAGGAGCTGGTAGAAGGAATTGTAAGCAAAGAGTTTCTCTCAGTACAGCTCGGACTACTGTAAGCAGGCAGACTTGCATGGCCTGCTGCCCCTACTACAACCGTGTTCCTGAGGCTGTTGGTGAGCTGAGGCAATCGAGCTCCCCCGAGGGAGCGTGCATCATGCTGCCCTTCACTCGGCACAGACACGGGTACTCCGAAGGGTCTACGTGGCTGAATGTTGATCTTCAACTCAGGAGAGCCTGGGGGTATTCAGTGTCTTTGTACGGAAACGGGGGCAGACGCAAGGGAGCAGGAGTCCTGAGAAGATTAGTACCGTTAAACGAATGCAGAAGTGCGACTCAGGGCTCATGGAAGCTGCCCACTCCTACCCTGCTGCATGGCATATCAGGGCCCTCCTTCGAAGCTAGGCCTCACTTTGAGATTCCCTTTAGCTATAGAACAGGAGAGGATGAGCTCTGACCGAGAAACTGGGATACCCTGTTTCTTCGTGAAACCCTTTTTTCCCTCTCACAGCCATGCCTGCCGTGAGTATAAGGCTGACAACCACAGCGTTTTTAAGGGAGTTTCAAGGCACATAAGAGGAGCTTTCAAGGTGGGAAAGCAAGGCCAGTCCCATCAGGCACCATCTCCAGGTTGACACGCAGCGTAAGTGTCTCTGGCTTCTGGCAGGTCAAAAGAGACCTAGCTACCTCCCTGGCTCTTCCCTGATTCAACTTTTCTACACAGGATGCTCGGCGTGTAGGGAACTGCCTAGAGGAAAGAGGGCCCTATGTCTCCTAGTGCCCTTTGCCTCTACCAAAAGCCTGAAATGTTCCACAGAAAACTGTGCTGAAGTGGAAGTTGCAATGCAAGCTGCCTTTCTCCTTGAGATACGGTGACTTCAGGTATGAGATCCTAGAAGGACTGGGAAGCAGAGAGTTTTTCTCAGTACCGCCTAGACTAGGGCAACGAGGACGATTTCCATGGTATGCTGGACTTGCTAGGACCGTGTTCATGAAGCCGTTGGTGAGCTGGGGATATCTAGCTCGCCCAAGGAAGAGTGCAGCGTGTGACTCTTCACTCGACCTCCGCAGGGCCACCCTGAATGGCCTACGGGTCTGAGTGTGGCCCAGCAAGCCCAGCAAGCCCAGGGGAGCCTGGGGGTACTCAGGGTCCCTGTACGGAAACGAGTGCTGCCGCGAGGGGTCTACGAGTCCTGAAAAGCTTACTAGCGTTCAAGTAAAGCAGAAGAGTGACTAAGGCCTCCTGGAAGCTGTTGCACGCCTAGCCCCCTGCATGGCATATCAGGGTCCTCCTTCGAAGCGAGGGCTCACATTGAGTTTCCCTTTCGCTATAAAACAGGACAGGATGAGCTCTGACTCAGAAACTGAAATACCCTGTCTCTTCGTGTAACCTCTTTTTCCCTCTCACAACCATGCCTGCAATGAGTATAAGCCTGACAACAGCAGTGTTTTAAAGGGAGCTTCAAGGCGTATAAGAGGAGCTTTCAAGGTGGGAAAACAAGGCCAGTCCCATCAGGCACCATCTCCAGGTTGACACGCAGCGTAAGTGTCTCAGGGTACTGGCAGGTCAAAAGAGACCTAGCTACCTCCCTGGCTCTTCCCTTATTCAACTTTTCCACATAAGGTGCTCTGCGTGTAGCGAACTGCTTAGATGAAAGACTGCCCTAGGACTCCTAGGGTCCTGTGCCTCTCCCAAAAGCCTGAAGTGTTACACACAAAACTGTGCTGTGGCGGAAGTTGCAACGCAAGCTGCCTTTCTCCTAGAGATACGGTGACTCCAGGTATGAGGTCCTAGAAGGACTTGGAAGCAGAGAGTTTTTCTCAGTACAGCTCAGACTAGGGTAACGAGGACGACTTCCATGGTATGCTGGACTTTCTAGAACCGTGTTCATGAAACCCTTCTGTAGCTGGGGATATCTAGCTCCCCAAATGAAGCGTGCAGCGTGTTACCCTTCACTCGGCCTACCCAGGGGCCCCCAGACGCGCCTACGGGTCTGACTGTGGCCCAGCAAGCCCAGGGAAGCCTTGGAGTACTCAGGTTCTTTGTACGGAAACGAGTGCTGCCGCGAGGGGTCTAGGAGTCCTGAAAACCTTACTGGCGTTCAACTAAACCAAGAGAACGACTAAGGCCTCATGGAAACTGTTGCACGCCCACCCCGCTACATGGCATATCAGGGCCCACCTTCGAAGTGGGGGCTCACTTTGAGTTTCCCTTTAGCTATAAAACAGGACAGGATGAGCTCTGACTCAGATACTGAAATACCCTGTCTCTTCGTGTAACCTCTTTTTCCCTCTCACAGCCATGCCTGCAATGAGTATAAGCCTGACAACAACAGTGTTTTTAAGGGAGCTTCAAGGCGCCCAAGAGGAGCTTTCAAGGTGGGAAAACAAGGCCAGTCCCATCAGGCACCATCTCCAGGGTGACACGCAGTGTAAAAGTCCGTGGATTCTTGCAGCTCAGCAGAGACCTAGCTACCTCCCTGGCTGTTCCCTGATTCAACTTATCTACACAGGGGGCTCTGCTTTAACGAACTGCCTAGACGAAAGAGTGCCCTAGGACTCCTAGGGTCCTGTGCCTCTCCCTAAAGCCTGAAGTATTACACACAAAACTGTGCTGTAGAGGAAGTTGCAATGCAAGCCTCCTTTCTCCTTGAGATACGGTGACTTCAGGTATGAGGTCCTAGAAGGACTTGGAAGCAGAGAGTTTTCCTCAGTACAGCTCAGACTAGGGCAACGAGGACGACTTCCATGGTATGCTGAACTTTCTACTACCGTGTTCATGAAACCTTTCGATAGCTGGGGATATCTAGCTCCCCCAAGGAAGAGTGCAGCGTGTTCCCCTTCACTAGGTCTAGCCAGTGGCCCCCTGACGGGCCGACGGGCCTGATTGTGGCCCAGCAAGCCCAGGGAAACCTTGGAGTACTCAGTGTCCTTATACGGAAAGGAGTGCTCCGCGAGGGGTCTAGGAGTCCTGAAAAGCTTCCTAGCGTTCAAGTAAAGCAGAAGAGTGACTAAGGCCTCCTGGAAGCTGTTGCACGCCTAGCCCGCTGCATGGCATATCAGGGTCCTCCTTCGAAGCGAGGGCTCACATTGAGTTTCCCTTTCGCTATAAAACAGGACAGGATGAGCTCTGACTCAGAAACTGAAATACCCTGTCTCTTCGTGTAACCTCTTTTTCCCTCTCACAACCATGCCTGCAATGAGTATAAGCCTGACAACAGCAGTGTTTTAAAGGGAGCTTCAAGGCGTATAAGAGGAGCTTTCAAGGTGGGAAAACAAGGCCAGTCCCATCAGGCACCATCTCCAGGGTGACACGCAGCGTGTCTCTGGGTACTGGCAGGTCAAAAGAGACCTAGCTACCTCCCTGGCTCTTCCCTTACTCAACTTTTCTACATAAGGTGCTCTGCGTGTAGCGAACTGCTTAGATGAAAGACTGCCCTAGGACTCCTAGAGTCCTGTGCCTCTCCCCAAAGCCTGAAGTGTTACACACAAAACTGTGCTGTGGCGGAAGTTGCAACGCAAGCTGCCTTTCTCCTAGAGATACGGTGACTACAGGTATGAGGTCCTAGAAGGACTGGGAAGCAGAGAGTTTTTCTCAGTACCGCCTAGACTAGGGCAACGAGGACGATTTCCATGGTATGCTGGACTTGCTAGGACCGTGTTCATGAAGCCGTTGGTGAGCTGGGGATATCTAGCTCGCCCAAGGAAGAGTGCAGCGTGTGACTCTTCACTCGACCTCCGCAGGGCCACCCTGAATGGCCTACGGGTCTGAGTGTGGCCCAGCAAGCCCAGCAAGCCCAGGGGAGCCTGGGGGTACTCAGCGTCCCTGTACGGAAACGAGTGCTGCCGCGAGGGGTCTACGAGTCCTGAAAAGCTTACTAGCGTTCAACTAAAGCAGAAGAGTGACTAAGGCCTCCTGGAAGCTGCTGCACGCCTACTCCGCTGCATGGCATATCAGGGCCCTCCTTCGAAGCTAGGCCTCACTTTGAGTTTCCCTTTAGCTAGAGAACAGGACAGGATGAGCGCTGAATCAGAAACTGGACTACGTGTTTCTTCGTGAAACCTCTTTTCCCCTCTCCCAGCCATGCCTGTCGTGAGTATAAGCCCGACACCAACAGTGTTTTTCAGTTAGCTTCTAGGCGCATGAAAGGGGCTTTCATGACGGGACAACAAGGCCAGCCCCATCAGGTCCTGTTTCCAGATTGACACGCAGCAGAAGTATCTGTGGTTTCTAAGAGGTCAAAAGAGACCTAGCTCCTCACTGGGTCCTTGGAGAATCAACTTTTCTATGCAGGGTGCTCTGCGTGTAGCCAACTGCCTAAATGAAAGAATTCCCTAGGTGTCCTGGGCTCCTGGGCCTCTTCCAAAAGCCTGCGGCGTTACACCCGAAAGTGTGCTCTAGTTGCACTTGGACCACAAGCCGACTTTCTCCTAGAGGTTGGTTGACTTCAGCTAGGAGCCGGTAGAAGGAATTGTAAGCAAAGAGTTTTTCTCAGTACAGCTCGGACTACTGTAAGCAGGCAGACTTGCATGGCCTGCTGCACCTACTACAACCGTGTTCCTGAGGCTGTTGGTGAGCTGAGGCAATCGAGCTCCCCCGAGGGAGCGTGCATCATGCTGCCCTTCACTCGGCACAGACACGGGTACTCCGAAGGGTCTACGTGTCTGAATGTTGATCTTCAACTCAGGAGAGCCTGGGGGTACTCAGTGTGCTTGTACGGAAACGGGTGCAGACGCAAGGAAGCAGGCGTCCTGAGAAGATTAGTACCGTTAAACTAATGCAGAAGTGCGACTAAGGCCTCATGGAAGCTGCGCACTCCTACCCTGCTGCATGGCATATCAGGGCCCTCCTTCGAAGCTAGGCCTCACTTTGAGATTCCCTTTAGCTAGAGAACAGGACAGGATGAACTCTGACCGAGAAACTGGGATACCCGGTTTCTTCGTAAAACCATTTTTTCCCTCTCACAGCCATGCCTGCCGTGAGCATAAGTCTGACAACCACAGTGTTTTTAAGGGAGCTTCAAGGCGCATAAGAGGAGCTTTCAAGGTGGGGAAACAAGGCCAGTCCCATCAGGCACCATCTCCAGGGTGACACGCAGTGTAAAAGTCCGTGGATTCTTGCAGCTCAGCAGAGACCTAGCTACCTCCCTGGCTGTTCCCTGATTCAACTTATCTACACAGGGGGCTCTGCTTTAACGAACTGCCTAGACGAAAGAGTGCCCTAGGACTCCTAGGGTCCTGTGCCTCTCCCTAAAGCCTGAAGTATTACACACAAAACTGTGCTGTAGAGGAAGTTGCAATGCAAGCCTCCTTTCTCCTTGAGATACGGTGACTTCAGGTATGAGGTCCTAGAAGGACTTGGAAGCAGAGAGTTTTCCTCAGTACAGCTCAGACTAGGGCAACGAGGACGACTTCCATGGTATGCTGAACTTTCTACTACCGTGTTCATGAAACCTTTCGATAGCTGGGGATATCTAGCTCCCCCAAGGAAGAGTGCAGCGTGTTCCCCTTCACTAGGTCTAGCCAGTGGCCCCCTGACGGGCCGACGGGCCTGATTGTGGCCCCGCAAGCCCAGGGAAACCTTGGAGTACTCAGTGTCCTTATACGGAAAGGAGTGCTCCGCGAGGGGTCTAGGAGTCCTGAAAAGCTTACTAGCGTTCAAGTAAAGCAGAAGAGTGACTAAGGCCTCCTGGAAGCTGTTGCACGCCTAGCCCGCTGCATGGCATATCAGGGTCCTCCTTCGAAGCGAGGGCTCACATTGAGTTTCCCTTTCGCTATAAAACAGGACAGGATGAGCTCTGACTCAGAAACTGGGATACCCTGTCTCTTCGTGTAACCTCATTTTTCCTCTCACAGCCATGCCTGCACTGACTATAAGCCCGACACCAACAGTGTTTTTCAGTTAGCTTCTAGGCGCATAAGAGGAGCTTTCAAGGTAGGAAAACAAGTCCAGTCCCATCAGGTCCTCTTTCCAGATTGACACGCAGCATAAATATCTGTGGTTTCTAAGAGGTCAAATGAGACCTAGCTACCTACTTGGCTCTTCCCAGAATCAATTTTTCTGCACAGGGTGTTGTACGTGTAGTGAAGAGCCTAGACAATAGACTGCCCTAGGTCTCTAAGAGCCCTGTGCATGTCCCAAAGCCTGAAGTGTTACACAGAACACTGTGCTTTAGTGGAAGTTGGAATGCAAGCCGTCTTTCTCCTTGAGATATGGTGACTTCCGGTATGAGGTCCTCGAAGGACTTCAAAGCAGAGAGTTTTACTCAGTACAGCTCAGAATCGGGTGATGAGGCAGACTTCCATGGTTTGCTGGCCTTGCTAGAACCGTGTTCCTCAGGCTGATGGTGAGCTGAGGAAATCTAGCTTTCCCAAGAAAGAGTGCAGATTTGTATCTTTCATTCGGCCTAAAAAGAGGCATACTGAAGGGCCTACGGGTCTGAGTGTGGCCCAGCAAGCCCAGGGGAGTCCTGGGGTACTCAGAGTTCTTGTACGGAAATGGGTACTGACATGAGTGGGCCTGGAGACCTGAGAAGATTAGTACCTTTAAACTAATGCAGAACTGCCACTAAGGCCTCAAGGAGAATGCTGCACAACTACCCTTCTGGAGGGCAAATCAGAGCCTTAGGTCGTGGGTAGGGCGCACGTTGAGATTCCCCTTAGCTCTAGTGCAGGGCAGGATATGCTCCCCACCAGGGCCTGGAAGCACCCTCTTTCTTTCGAGAAAACTCATTTTCTTCCAGAGCCATGCCTGGAGTGAGGACAAGTCCGACAACCACAGTGTTTTTCAGGTAGCTTCAAGGCGGCATGAATGGAGCTTTCGAGACGGGAAAACAAGGCTTGTCTCCTAAGGCCGCCATTTCCAGGTTGACACGCAGAAGAAGCATCTGTGGTTTCTAACAGGTCAAAAGAGACCTAGCTCCTCACTGGGTCCTTGGAGAATCAACTTTTCTTTGGAGGGTGTTCTGCGTGTAGCCAACTGCCTAAATGAAAAAATTCCCTAGGTGTCCTGGGCTCCTGGCCCTCTTCCAAAAGCCTGCGGCGTTACACCCGAAAGTGTGCTCTAGTTGCACTTGGACCACAAGCCGACTTTCTCCTAGAGGTTGATTGACTTCAGCTAGGAGCTGGTAGAAGGAATTGTAAGCAAAGAGTTTCTCTCAGTACAGCTCGGACTACTGTAAGCAGGCAGACTTGCATGGCCTGCTGCACCTACTACAACCGTGTTCCTGAGGCTGTTGGTGAGCTGAGGCAATCGAGCTCCCCCGAGGGAGCGTGCATCATGCTGCCCTTCACTCGGCACAGACACGGGTACTCCGAAGGGTCTACGTGTCTGAATGTTGATCTTCAACTCAGGAGAGCCTGGGGGTATTCAGTGTCTTTGTACGGAAACGGGGGCAGACGCAAGGGAGCAGGAGTCCTGAGAAGATTAGTACCGTTAAACGAATGCAGAAGTGCGACTCAGGGCTCATGGAAGCTGCCCACTCCTACCCTGCTGCATGGCATATCAGGGCCCTCCTTCGAAGCTAGGCCTCACTTTGAGATTCCCTTTAGCTATAGAACAGGAGAGGATGAGCTCTGACCGAGAAACTGGGATACCCTGTTTCTTCGTGAAACCCTTTTTTCCCTCTCACAGCCATGCCTGCCGTGAGTATAAGGCTGACAACCACAGTGTTTTTAAGGGAGTTTCAAGGCACATAAGAGGAGCTTTCAAGGTGGGAAAGCAAGGCCAGTCCCATCAGGCACCATCTCCAGGTGGACACGCAGCTTAAGTGTCTCTGGCTTCTGGCAGGTCAAAAGAGACCTAGCTACCTCCCTGGCTCTTCCCTGATTCAACTTTTCTACACAGGATGCTCGGCGTGTAGGGAACTGCCTAGAGGAAAGAGGGCCCTATGTCTCCTAGTGCCCTTTGCCTCTACCAAAAGCCTGAAATGTTCCACAGAAAACTGTGCTGAAGTGGAAGTTGCAATGCAAGCTGCCTTTCTCCTTGAGATACGGTGACTTCAGGTATGAGGTCCTAGAAGGACTTGTAAGCAGAGAGTTTTTCTCAGTACAGCTCAGACTAGGGTAACGAGGACGACTTCCATGGTATGGTGGACTTCTAGAACCATGTTCATGAAATCTTTCTGTAGCTGGGGATATCTAGCTCCCCAAATGAAGCGTGCAGCGTGTTACCCTTCACTCGACCTACCCAGGGGCACCCTGACAGGCCTACGTGTCTGACTGTGGCCCAGCACGCCCAGGGTAGCCTTGGAGTACCCAGTGTCCTTGATCGGAAACGAGTGCTGCCGCGAGGGGTCTTGGAGTCCTGAAAACCTTACTGGCGTTCAACTAAAGCAGGAGAGCGACTAAGACCTCATGGAAGCTGTTGCACGCCTACCCCGCTACATGGCATATCAGGGCCCTCCTTCGAAGCGAGGGCTCACTTTGAGTTTCCCTTTAGCTATAAAACAGGAAAGGGTTAGCTTTGACTCAGAACCTGAAATACCCTGTCTCTTCGTGTAACCTCATTTTTCCTCTCACAGCCATGCCTGCACTGACTATAAGCCCGACACCAACAGTGTTTTTCAGTTAGCTTCTAGGCGCATAAGAGGAGCTTTCAAGGTAGGAAAACAAGTCCAGTCCCATCAGGTCCTCTTTCCAGATTGACACGCAGCATAAATATCTGTGGTTTCTAAGAGGTCAAATGAGACCTAGCTACCTACGTGGCTCTTCCCAGAATCAATTTTTCTGCACAGGGTGTTGTACGTGTAGTGAAGAGCCTAGACAATAGACTGCCCTAGGTCTCTAAGAGCCCTGTGCATGTCCCAAAGCCTGAAGTGTTACACAGAACACTGTGCTTTAGTGGAAGTTGGAATGCAAGCCGTCTTTCTCCTTGAGATATGGTGACTTCCGGTATGAGGTCCTCGAAGGACTTCAAAGCAGAGAGTTTTACTCAGTACAGCTCAGAATCGGGTGATGAGGCAGACTTCCATGGTTTGCTGGCCTTGCTAGAACCGTGTTCCTCAGGCTGATGGTGAGCTGAGGAAATCTAGCTTTCCCAAGAAAGAGTGCAGATTTGTATCTTTCATTCGGCCTAAAAAGAGGCATACTGAAGGGCCTACGGGTCTGAGTGTGGCCCAGCAAGCCCAGGGGAGTCCTGGGGTACTCAGAGTTCTTGTACGGAAATGGGTACTGACATGAGTGGGCCTGGAGACCTGAGAAGATTAGTACCTTTAAACTAATGCAGAACTGCCACTAAGGCCTCAAGGAAAATGCTGCACAACTACCCTTCTGGAGGGCAAATCAGAGCCTTAGGTCGTGGGTAGGGCGCACGTTGAGATTCCCCTTAGCTCTAGTGCAGGGCAGGATATGCTCCCCACCAGGGCCTGGAAGCACCCTCTTTCTTTCGAGAAAACTCATTTTCTTCCAGAGCCATGCCTGGAGTGAGGACAAGTCCGACAACCACAGTGTTTTTCAGGTAGCTTCAAGGCGGCATGAATGGAGCTTTCGAGACGGGAAAACAAGGCTTGTCTCCTAAGGCCTCCATTTCCAGGTTGACACGCAGAAGAAGCATCTGTGGTTTCTAACAGGTCAAAAGAGACCTAGCTCCTCACTGGGTCCTTGGAGAATCAACTTTTCTTTGGAGGGTGTTCTGCGTGTAGCCAACTGCCTAAATGAAAGAATTCCCTGGGGGTCCTGGGCTCCTGGCCCTCTTCCAAAAGCCTGCGGCGTTACACCCGAAAGTGTGCTCTAGTTGCACTTGGACCACAAGCCGACTTTCTCCTAGAGGTTGATTGACTTCAGCTAGGAGCTGGTAGAAGGAATTGTAAGCAAAGAGTTTCTCTCAGTACAGCTCGGACTACTGTAAGCAGGCAGACTTGCATGGCCTGCTGCCCCTACTACAACCGTGTTCCTGAGGCTGTTGGTGAGCTGAGGCAATCGAGCTCCCCCGAGGGAGCGTGCATCATGCTGCCCTTCACTCGGCACAGACACGGGTACTCCGAAGGGTCTACGTGGCTGAATGTTGATCTTCAACTCAGGAGAGCCTGGGGGTATTCAGTGTCTTTGTACGGAAACGGGGGCAGACGCAAGGGAGCAGGAGTCCTGAGAAGATTAGTACCGTTAAACGAATGCAGAAGTGCGACTCAGGGCTCATGGAAGCTGCCCACTCCTACCCTGCTGCATGGCATATCAGGGCCCTCCTTCGAAGCTAGGCCTCACTTTGAGATTCCCTTTAGCTATAGAACAGGAGAGGATGAGCTCTGACCGAGAAACTGGGATACCCTGTTTCTTCGTGAAACCCTTTTTTCCCTCTCACAGCCATGCCTGCCGTGAGTATAAGGCTGACAACCACAGCGTTTTTAAGGGAGTTTCAAGGCACATAAGAGGAGCTTTCAAGGTGGGAAAGCAAGGCCAGTCCCATCAGGCACCATCTCCAGGTTGACACGCAGCGTAAGTGTCTCTGGCTTCTGGCAGGTCAAAAGAGACCTAGCTACCTCCCTGGCTCTTCCCTGATTCAACTTTTCTACACAGGATGCTCGGCGTGTAGGGAACTGCCTAGAGGAAAGAGGGCCCTATGTCTCCTAGTGCCCTTTGCCTCTACCAAAAGCCTGAAATGTTCCACAGAAAACTGTGCTGAAGTGGAAGTTGCAATGCAAGCTGCCTTTCTCCTTGAGATACGGTGACTTCAGGTATGAGATCCTAGAAGGACTGGGAAGCAGAGAGTTTTTCTCAGTACCGCCTAGACTAGGGCAACGAGGACGATTTCCATGGTATGCTGGACTTGCTAGGACCGTGTTCATGAAGCCGTTGGTGAGCTGGGGATATCTAGCTCGCCCAAGGAAGAGTGCAGCGTGTGACTCTTCACTCGACCTCCGCAGGGCCACCCTGAATGGCCTACGGGTCTGAGTGTGGCCCAGCAAGCCCAGCAAGCCCAGGGGAGCCTGGGGGTACTCAGGGTCCCTGTACGGAAACGAGTGCTGCCGCGAGGGGTCTACGAGTCCTGAAAAGCTTACTAGCGTTCAAGTAAAGCAGAAGAGTGACTAAGGCCTCCTGGAAGCTGTTGCACGCCTAGCCCCCTGCATGGCATATCAGGGTCCTCCTTCGAAGCGAGGGCTCACATTGAGTTTCCCTTTCGCTATAAAACAGGACAGGATGAGCTCTGACTCAGAAACTGAAATACCCTGTCTCTTCGTGTAACCTCTTTTTCCCTCTCACAACCATGCCTGCAATGAGTATAAGCCTGACAACAGCAGTGTTTTAAAGGGAGCTTCAAGGCGTATAAGAGGAGCTTTCAAGGTGGGAAAACAAGGCCAGTCCCATCAGGCACCATCTCCAGGTTGACACGCAGCGTAAGTGTCTCAGGGTACTGGCAGGTCAAAAGAGACCTAGCTACCTCCCTGGCTCTTCCCTTATTCAACTTTTCCACATAAGGTGCTCTGCGTGTAGCGAACTGCTTAGATGAAAGACTGCCCTAGGACTCCTAGGGTCCTGTGCCTCTCCCAAAAGCCTGAAGTGTTACACACAAAACTGTGCTGTGGCGGAAGTTGCAACGCAAGCTGCCTTTCTCCTAGAGATACGGTGACTCCAGGTATGAGGTCCTAGAAGGACTTGGAAGCAGAGAGTTTTTCTCAGTACAGCTCAGACTAGGGTAACGAGGACGACTTCCATGGTATGCTGGACTTTCTAGAACCGTGTTCATGAAACCCTTCTGTAGCTGGGGATATCTAGCTCCCCAAATGAAGCGTGCAGCGTGTTACCCTTCACTCGGCCTACCCAGGGGCCCCCAGACGCGCCTACGGGTCTGACTGTGGCCCAGCAAGCCCAGGGAAGCCTTGGAGTACTCAGGTTCTTTGTACGGAAACGAGTGCTGCCGCGAGGGGTCTAGGAGTCCTGAAAACCTTACTGGCGTTCAACTAAACCAAGAGAACGACTAAGGCCTCATGGAAACTGTTGCACGCCCACCCCGCTACATGGCATATCAGGGCCCACCTTCGAAGTGGGGGCTCACTTTGAGTTTCCCTTTAGCTATAAAACAGGACAGGATGAGCTCTGACTCAGATACTGAAATACCCTGTCTCTTCGTGTAACCTCTTTTTCCCTCTCACAGCCATGCCTGCAATGAGTATAAGCCTGACAACAACAGTGTTTTTAAGGGAGCTTCAAGGCGCCCAAGAGGAGCTTTCAAGGTGGGAAAACAAGGCCAGTCCCATCAGGCACCATCTCCAGGGTGACACGCAGTGTAAAAGTCCGTGGATTCTTGCAGCTCAGCAGAGACCTAGCTACCTCCCTGGCTGTTCCCTGATTCAACTTATCTACACAGGGGGCTCTGCTTTAACGAACTGCCTAGACGAAAGAGTGCCCTAGGACTCCTAGGGTCCTGTGCCTCTCCCTAAAGCCTGAAGTATTACACACAAAACTGTGCTGTAGAGGAAGTTGCAATGCAAGCCTCCTTTCTCCTTGAGATACGGTGACTTCAGGTATGAGGTCCTAGAAGGACTTGGAAGCAGAGAGTTTTCCTCAGTACAGCTCAGACTAGGGCAACGAGGACGACTTCCATGGTATGCTGAACTTTCTACTACCGTGTTCATGAAACCTTTCGATAGCTGGGGATATCTAGCTCCCCCAAGGAAGAGTGCAGCGTGTTCCCCTTCACTAGGTCTAGCCAGTGGCCCCCTGACGGGCCGACGGGCCTGATTGTGGCCCCGCAAGCCCAGGGAAACCTTGGAGTACTCAGTGTCCTTATACGGAAAGGAGTGCTCCGCGAGGGGTCTAGGAGTCCTGAAAAGCTTCCTAGCGTTCAAGTAAAGCAGAAGAGTGACTAAGGCCTCCTGGAAGCTGTTGCACGCCTAGCCCGCTGCATGGCATATCAGGGTCCTCCTTCGAAGCGAGGGCTCACATTGAGTTTCCCTTTCGCTATAAAACAGGACAGGATGAGCTCTGACTCAGAAACTGGGATACCCTGTCTCTTCGTGTAACCTCATTTTTCCTCTCACAGCCATGCCTGCACTGACTATAAGCCCGACACCAACAGTGTTTTTCAGTTAGCTTCTAGGCGCATAAGAGGAGCTTTCAAGGTAGGAAAACAAGTCCAGTCCCATCAGGTCCTCTTTCCAGATTGACACGCAGCATAAATATCTGTGGTTTCTAAGAGGTCAAATGAGACCTAGCTACCTACTTGGCTCTTCCCAGAATCAATTTTTCTGCACAGGGTGTTGTACGTGTAGTGAAGAGCCTAGACAATAGACTGCCCTAGGTCTCTAAGAGCCCTGTGCATGTCCCAAAGCCTGAAGTGTTACACAGAACACTGTGCTTTAGTGGAAGTTGGAATGCAAGCCGTCTTTCTCCTTGAGATATGGTGACTTCCGGTATGAGGTCCTCGAAGGACTTCAAAGCAGAGAGTTTTACTCAGTACAGCTCAGAATCGGGTGATGAGGCAGACTTCCATGGTTTGCTGGCCTTGCTAGAACCGTGTTCCTCAGGCTGATGGTGAGCTGAGGAAATCTAGCTTTCCCAAGAAAGAGTGCAGATTTGTATCTTTCATTCGGCCTAAAAAGAGGCATACTGAAGGGCCTACGGGTCTGAGTGTGGCCCAGCAAGCCCAGGGGAGTCCTGGGGTACTCAGAGTTCTTGTACGGAAATGGGTACTGACATGAGTGGGCCTGGAGACCTGAGAAGATTAGTACCTTTAAACTAATGCAGAACTGCCACTAAGGCCTCAAGGAGAATGCTGCACAACTACCCTTCTGGAGGGCAAATCAGAGCCTTAGGTCGTGGGTAGGGCGCACGTTGAGATTCCCCTTAGCTCTAGTGCAGGGCAGGATATGCTCCCCACCAGGGCCTGGAAGCACCCTCTTTCTTTCGAGAAAACTCATTTTCTTCCAGAGCCATGCCTGGAGTGAGGACAAGTCCGACAACCACAGTGTTTTTCAGGTAGCTTCAAGGCGGCATGAATGGAGCTTTCGAGACGGGAAAACAAGGCTTGTCTCCTAAGGCCGCCATTTCCAGGTTGACACGCAGAAGAAGCATCTGTGGTTTCTAACAGGTCAAAAGAGACCTAGCTCCTCACTGGGTCCTTGGAGAATCAACTTTTCTTTGGAGGGTGTTCTGCGTGTAGCCAACTGCCTAAATGAAAAAATTCCCTAGGTGTCCTGGGCTCCTGGCCCTCTTCCAAAAGCCTGCGGCGTTACACCCGAAAGTGTGCTCTAGTTGCACTTGGACCACAAGCCGACTTTCTCCTAGAGGTTGATTGACTTCAGCTAGGAGCTGGTAGAAGGAATTGTAAGCAAAGAGTTTCTCTCAGTACAGCTCGGACTACTGTAAGCAGGCAGACTTGCATGGCCTGCTGCACCTACTACAACCGTGTTCCTGAGGCTGTTGGTGAGCTGAGGCAATCGAGCTCCCCCGAGGGAGCGTGCATCATGCTGCCCTTCACTCGGCACAGACACGGGTACTCCGAAGGGTCTACGTGTCTGAATGTTGATCTTCAACTCAGGAGAGCCTGGGGGTATTCAGTGTCTTTGTACGGAAACGGGGGCAGACGCAAGGGAGCAGGAGTCCTGAGAAGATTAGTACCGTTAAACGAATGCAGAAGTGCGACTCAGGGCTCATGGAAGCTGCCCACTCCTACCCTGCTGCATGGCATATCAGGGCCCTCCTTCGAAGCTAGGCCTCACTTTGAGATTCCCTTTAGCTATAGAACAGGAGAGGATGAGCTCTGACCGAGAAACTGGGATACCCTGTTTCTTCGTGAAACCCTTTTTTCCCTCTCACAGCCATGCCTGCCGTGAGTATAAGGCTGACAACCACAGTGTTTTTAAGGGAGTTTCAAGGCACATAAGAGGAGCTTTCAAGGTGGGAAAGCAAGGCCAGTCCCATCAGGCACCATCTCCAGGTGGACACGCAGCTTAAGTGTCTCTGGCTTCTGGCAGGTCAAAAGAGACCTAGCTACCTCCCTGGCTCTTCCCTGATTCAACTTTTCTACACAGGATGCTCGGCGTGTAGGGAACTGCCTAGAAGAAAGAGGGCCCTATGTCTCCTAGTGCCCTTTGCCTCTACCAAAAGCCTGAAATGTTCCACAGAAAACTGTGCTGAAGTGGAAGTTGCAATGCAAGCTGCCTTTCTCCTTGAGATACGGTGACTTCAGGTATGAGGTCCTAGAAGGACTTGTAAGCAGAGAGTTTTTCTCAGTACAGCTCAGACTAGGGTAACGAGGACGACTTCCATGGTATGGTGGACTTCTAGAACCATGTTCATGAAATCTTTCTGTAGCTGGGGATATCTAGCTCCCCAAATGAAGCGTGCAGCGTGTTACCCTTCACTCGACCTACCCAGGGGCACCCTGACAGGCCTACGTGTCTGACTGTGGCCCAGCACGCCCAGGGTAGCCTTGGAGTACCCAGTGTCCTTGATCGGAAACGAGTGCTGCCGCGAGGGGTCTTGGAGTCCTGAAAACCTTACTGGCGTTCAACTAAAGCAGGAGAGCGACTAAGACCTCATGGAAGCTGTTGCACGCCTACCCCGCTACATGGCATATCAGGGCCCTCCTTCGAAGCGAGGGCTCACTTTGAGTTTCCCTTTAGCTATAAAACAGGAAAGGGTTAGCTTTGACTCAGAACCTGAAATACCCTGTCTCTTCGTGTAACCTCATTTTTCCTCTCACAGCCATGCCTGCACTGACTATAAGCCCGACACCAACAGTGTTTTTCAGTTAGCTTCTAGGCGCATAAGAGGAGCTTTCAAGGTAGGAAAACAAGTCCAGTCCCATCAGGTCCTCTTTCCAGATTGACACGCAGCATAAATATCTGTGGTTTCTAAGAGGTCAAATGAGACCTAGCTACCTACGTGGCTCTTCCCAGAATCAATTTTTCTGCACAGGGTGTTGTACGTGTAGTGAAGAGCCTAGACAATAGACTGCCCTAGGTCTCTAAGAGCCCTGTGCATGTCCCAAAGCCTGAAGTGTTACACAGAACACTGTGCTTTAGTGGAAGTTGGAATGCAAGCCGTCTTTCTCCTTGAGATATGGTGACTTCCGGTATGAGGTCCTCGAAGGACTTCAAAGCAGAGAGTTTTACTCAGTACAGCTCAGAATCGGGTGATGAGGCAGACTTCCATGGTTTGCTGGCCTTGCTAGAACCGTGTTCCTCAGGCTGATGGTGAGCTGAGGAAATCTAGCTTTCCCAAGAAAGAGTGCAGATTTGTATCTTTCATTCGGCCTAAAAAGAGGCATACTGAAGGGCCTACGGGTCTGAGTGTGGCCCAGCAAGCCCAGGGGAGTCCTGGGGTACTCAGAGTTCTTGTACGGAAATGGGTACTGACATGAGTGGGCCTGGAGACCTGAGAAGATTAGTACCTTTAAACTAATGCAGAACTGCCACTAAGGCCTCAAGGAAAATGCTGCACAACTACCCTTCTGGAGGGCAAATCAGAGCCTTAGGTCGTGGGTAGGGCGCACGTTGAGATTCCCCTTAGCTCTAGTGCAGGGCAGGATATGCTCCCCACCAGGGCCTGGAAGCACCCTCTTTCTTTCGAGAAAACTCATTTTCTTCCAGAGCCATGCCTGGAGTGAGGACAAGTCCGACAACCACAGTGTTTTTCAGGTAGCTTCAAGGCGGCATGAATGGAGCTTTCGAGACGGGAAAACAAGGCTTGTCTCCTAAGGCCTCCATTTCCAGGTTGACACGCAGAAGAAGCATCTGTGGTTTCTAACAGGTCAAAAGAGACCTAGCTCCTCACTGGGTCCTTGGAGAATCAACTTTTCTTTGGAGGGTGTTCTGCGTGTAGCCAACTGCCTAAATGAAAGAATTCCCTGGGGGTCCTGGGCTCCTGGCCCTCTTCCAAAAGCCTGCGGCGTTACACCCGAAAGTGTGCTCTAGTTGCACTTGGACCACAAGCCGACTTTCTCCTAGAGGTTGATTGACTTCAGCTAGGAGCTGGTAGAAGGAATTGTAAGCAAAGAGTTTCTCTCAGTACAGCTCGGACTACTGTAAGCAGGCAGACTTGCATGGCCTGCTGCCCCTACTACAACCGTGTTCCTGAGGCTGTTGGTGAGCTGAGGCAATCGAGCTCCCCCGAGGGAGCGTGCATCATGCTGCCCTTCACTCGGCACAGACACGGGTACTCCGAAGGGTCTACGTGGCTGAATGTTGATCTTCAACTCAGGAGAGCCTGGGGGTATTCAGTGTCTTTGTACGGAAACGGGGGCAGACGCAAGGGAGCAGGAGTCCTGAGAAGATTAGTACCGTTAAACGAATGCAGAAGTGCGACTCAGGGCTCATGGAAGCTGCCCACTCCTACCCTGCTGCATGGCATATCAGGGCCCTCCTTCGAAGCTAGGCCTCACTTTGAGATTCCCTTTAGCTATAGAACAGGAGAGGATGAGCTCTGACCGAGAAACTGGGATACCCTGTTTCTTCGTGAAACCCTTTTTTCCCTCTCACAGCCATGCCTGCCGTGAGTATAAGGCTGACAACCACAGCGTTTTTAAGGGAGTTTCAAGGCACATAAGAGGAGCTTTCAAGGTGGGAAAGCAAGGCCAGTCCCATCAGGCACCATCTCCAGGTTGACACGCAGCGTAAGTGTCTCTGGCTTCTGGCAGGTCAAAAGAGACCTAGCTACCTCCCTGGCTCTTCCCTGATTCAACTTTTCTACACAGGATGCTCGGCGTGTAGGGAACTGCCTAGAGGAAAGAGGGCCCTATGTCTCCTAGTGCCCTTTGCCTCTACCAAAAGCCTGAAATGTTCCACAGAAAACTGTGCTGAAGTGGAAGTTGCAATGCAAGCTGCCTTTCTCCTTGAGATACGGTGACTTCAGGTATGAGATCCTAGAAGGACTGGGAAGCAGAGAGTTTTTCTCAGTACCGCCTAGACTAGGGCAACGAGGACGATTTCCATGGTATGCTGGACTTGCTAGGACCGTGTTCATGAAGCCGTTGGTGAGCTGGGGATATCTAGCTCGCCCAAGGAAGAGTGCAGCGTGTGACTCTTCACTCGACCTCCGCAGGGCCACCCTGAATGGCCTACGGGTCTGAGTGTGGCCCAGCAAGCCCAGCAAGCCCAGGGGAGCCTGGGGGTACTCAGGGTCCCTGTACGGAAACGAGTGCTGCCGCGAGGGGTCTACGAGTCCTGAAAAGCTTCCTAGCGTTCAAGTAAAGCAGAAGAGTGACTAAGGCCTCCTGGAAGCTGTTGCACGCCTAGCCCCCTGCATGGCATATCAGGGTCCTCCTTCGAAGCGAGGGCTCACATTGAGTTTCCCTTTCGCTATAAAACAGGACAGGATGAGCTCTGACTCAGAAACTGAAATACCCTGTCTCTTCGTGTAACCTCTTTTTCCCTCTCACAACCATGCCTGCAATGAGTATAAGCCTGACAACAGCAGTGTTTTAAAGGGAGCTTCAAGGCGTATAAGAGGAGCTTTCAAGGTGGGAAAACAAGGCCAGTCCCATCAGGCACCATCTCCAGGTTGACACGCAGCGTAAGTGTCTCAGGGTACTGGCAGGTCAGAAGAGACCTAGCTACCTCCCTGGCTCTTCCCTTATTCAACTTTTCCACATAAGGTGCTCTGCGTGTAGCGAACTGCTTAGATGAAAGACTGCCCTAGGACTCCTAGGGTCCTGTGCCTCTCCCAAAAGCCTGAAGTGTTACACACAAAACTGTGCTGTAGTGGAGGTTGCAATGCAAGCTGCCTTTCTCTTGCGATACGGTGACTCCGGCTATGAGGTCCTAGAAGGACTTGGAAGCAGAGAGTTTTTCTCAGTACAGCTCAGACTAGGGTAACGAGGACGACTTCCATGGTATGCTGGACTTTCTAGAACCGTGTTCATGAAACCCTTCTGTAGCTGGGGATATCTAGCTCCCCAAATGAAGCGTGCAGCGTGTTACCCTTCACTCGGCCTACCCAGGGGCCCCCAGACGCGCCTACGGGTCTGACTGTGGCCCAGCAAGCCCAGGGAAGCCTTGGAGTACTCAGGTTCTTTGTACGGAAACGAGTGCTGCCGCGAGGGGTCTAGGAGTCCTGAAAACCTTACTGGCGTTCAACTAAACCAAGAGAACGACTAAGGCCTCATGGAAACTGTTGCACGCCCACCCCGCTACATGGCATATCAGGGCCCACCTTCGAAGTGGGGGCTCACTTTGAGTTTCCCTTTAGCTATAAAACAGGACAGGATGAGCTCTGACTCAGATACTGAAATACCCTGTCTCTTCGTGTAACCTCTTTTTCCCTCTCACAGCCATGCCTGCAATGAGTATAAGCCTGACAACAACAGTGTTTTTAAGGGAGCTTCAAGGCGCCCAAGAGGAGCTTTCAAGGTGGGAAAACAAGGCCAGTCCCATCAGGCACCATCTCCAGGGTGACACGCAGTGTAAAAGTCCGTGGATTCTTGCAGCTCAGCAGAGACCTAGCTACCTCCCTGGCTGTTCCCTGATTCAACTTATCTACACAGGGGGCTCTGCTTTAACGAACTGCCTAGACGAAAGAGTGCCCTAGGACTCCTAGGGTCCTGTGCCTCTCCCTAAAGCCTGAAGTATTACACACAAAACTGTGCTGTAGAGGAAGTTGCAATGCAAGCCTCCTTTCTCCTTGAGATACGGTGACTTCAGGTATGAGGTCCTAGAAGGACTTGGAAGCAGAGAGTTTTCCTCAGTACAGCTCAGACTAGGGCAACGAGGACGACTTCCATGGTATGCTGAACTTTCTACTACCGTGTTCATGAAACCTTTCGATAGCTGGGGATATCTAGCTCCCCCAAGGAAGAGTGCAGCGTGTTCCCCTTCACTAGGTCTAGCCAGTGGCCCCCTGACGGGCCGACGGTCCTGATTGTGGCCCCGCAAGCCCAGGGAAACCTTGGAGTACTCAGTGTCCTTATACGGAAAGGAGTGCTCCGCGAGGGGTCTAGGAGTCCTGAAAAGCTTACTAGCGTTCAAGTAAAGCAGAAGAGTGACTAAGGCCTCCTGGAAGCTGTTGCACGCCTAGCCCGCTGCATGGCATATCAGGGTCCTCCTTCGAAGCGAGGGCTCACATTGAGTTTCCCTTTCGCTATAAAACAGGACAGGATGAGCTCTGACTCAGAAACTGGGATACCCTGTCTCTTCGTGTAACCTCATTTTTCCTCTCACAGCCATGCCTGCACTGACTATAAGCCCGACACCAACAGTGTTTTTCAGTTAGCTTCTAGGCGCATAAGAGGAGCTTTCAAGGTAGGAAAACAAGTCCAGTCCCATCAGGTCCTCTTTCCAGATTGACACGCAGCATAAATATCTGTGGTTTCTAAGAGGTCAAATGAGACCTAGCTACCTACTTGGCTCTTCCCAGAATCAATTTTTCTGCACAGGGTGTTGTACGTGTAGTGAAGAGCCTAGACAATAGACTGCCCTAGGTCTCTAAGAGCCCTGTGCATGTCCCAAAGCCTGAAGTGTTACACAGAACACTGTGCTTTAGTGGAAGTTGGAATGCAAGCCGTCTTTCTCCTTGAGATATGGTGACTTCCGGTATGAGGTCCTCGAAGGACTTCAAAGCAGAGAGTTTTACTCAGTACAGCTCAGAATCGGGTGATGAGGCAGACTTCCATGGTTTGCTGGCCTTGCTAGAACCGTGTTCCTCAGGCTGATGGTGAGCTGAGGAAATCTAGCTTTCCCAAGAAAGAGTGCAGATTTGTATCTTTCATTCGGCCTAAAAAGAGGCATACTGAAGGGCCTACGGGTCTGAGTGTGGCCCAGCAAGCCCAGGGGAGTCCTGGGGTACTCAGAGTTCTTGTACGGAAATGGGTACTGACATGAGTGGGCCTGGAGACCTGAGAAGATTAGTACCTTTAAACTAATGCAGAACTGCCACTAAGGCCTCAAGGAGAATGCTGCACAACTACCCTTCTGGAGGGCAAATCAGAGCCTTAGGTCGTGGGTAGGGCGCACGTTGAGATTCCCCTTAGCTCTAGTGCAGGGCAGGATATGCTCCCCACCAGGGCCTGGAAGCACCCTCTTTCTTTCGAGAAAACTCATTTTCTTCCAGAGCCATGCCTGGAGTGAGGACAAGTCCGACAACCACAGTGTTTTTCAGGTAGCTTCAAGGCGGCATGAATGGAGCTTTCGAGACGGGAAAACAAGGCTTGTCTCCTAAGGCCGCCATTTCCAGGTTGACACGCAGAAGAAGCATCTGTGGTTTCTAACAGGTCAAAAGAGACCTAGCTCCTCACTGGGTCCTTGGAGAATCAACTTTTCTTTGGAGGGTGTTCTGCGTGTAGCCAACTGCCTAAATGAAAAAATTCCCTAGGTGTCCTGGGCTCCTGGCCCTCTTCCAAAAGCCTGCGGCGTTACACCCGAAAGTGTGCTCTAGTTGCACTTGGACCACAAGCCGACTTTCTCCTAGAGGTTGATTGACTTCAGCTAGGAGCTGGTAGAAGGAATTGTAAGCAAAGAGTTTCTCTCAGTACAGCTCGGACTACTGTAAGCAGGCAGACTTGCATGGCCTGCTGCCCCTACTACAACCGTGTTCCTGAGGCTGTTGGTGAGCTGAGGCAATCGAGCTCCCCCGAGGGAGCGTGCATCATGCTGCCCTTCACTCGGCACAGACACGGGTACTCCGAAGGGTCTACGTGTCTGAATGTTGATCTTCAACTCAGGAGAGCCTGGGGGTATTCAGTGTCTTTGTACGGAAACGGGGGCAGACGCAAGGGAGCAGGAGTCCTGAGAAGATTAGTACCGTTAAACGAATGCAGAAGTGCGACTCAGGGCTCATGGAAGCTGCCCACTCCTACCCTGCTGCATGGCATATCAGGGCCCTCCTTCGAAGCTAGGCCTCACTTTGAGATTCCCTTTAGCTATAGAACAGGAGAGGATGAGCTCTGACCGAGAAACTGGGATACCCTGTTTCTTCGTGAAACCCTTTTTTCCCTCTCACAGCCATGCCTGCCGTGAGTATAAGGCTGACAACCACAGTGTTTTTAAGGGAGTTTCAAGGCACATAAGAGGAGCTTTCAAGGTGGGAAAGCAAGGCCAGTCCCATCAGGCACCATCTCCAGGTGGACACGCAGCTTAAGTGTCTCTGGCTTCTGGCAGGTCAAAAGAGACCTAGCTACCTCCCTGGCTCTTCCCTGATTCAACTTTTCTACACAGGATGCTCGGCGTGTAGGGAACTGCCTAGAGGAAAGAGGGCCCTATGTCTCCTAGTGCCCTTTGCCTCTACCAAAAGCCTGAAATGTTCCACAGAAAACTGTGCTGAAGTGGAAGTTGCAATGCAAGCTGCCTTTCTCCTTGAGATACGGTGACTTCAGGTATGAGGTCCTAGAAGGACTTGTAAGCAGAGAGTTTTTCTCAGTACAGCTCAGACTAGGGTAACGAGGACGACTTCCATGGTATGGTGGACTTCTAGAACCATGTTCATGAAATCTTTCTGTAGCTGGGGATATCTAGCTCCCCAAATGAAGCGTGCAGCGTGTTACCCTTCACTCGACCTACCCAGGGGCACCCTGACAGGCCTACGTGTCTGACTGTGGCCCAGCACGCCCAGGGTAGCCTTGGAGTACCCAGTGTCCTTGATCGGAAACGAGTGCTGCCGCGAGGGGTCTTGGAGTCCTGAAAACCTTACTGGCGTTCAACTAAAGCAGGAGAGCGACTAAGACCTCATGGAAGCTGTTGCACGCCTACCCCGCTACATGGCATATCAGGGCCCTCCTTCGAAGCGAGGGCTCACTTTGAGTTTCCCTTTAGCTATAAAACAGGAAAGGGTTAGCTTTGACTCAGAACCTGAAATACCCTGTCTCTTCGTGTAACCTCATTTTTCCTCTCACAGCCATGCCTGCACTGACTATAAGCCCGACACCAACAGTGTTTTTCAGTTAGCTTCTAGGCGCATAAGAGGAGCTTTCAAGGTAGGAAAACAAGTCCAGTCCCATCAGGTCCTCTTTCCAGATTGACACGCAGCATAAATATCTGTGGTTTCTAAGAGGTCAAATGAGACCTAGCTACCTACGTGGCTCTTCCCAGAATCAATTTTTCTGCACAGGGTGTTGTACGTGTAGTGAAGAGCCTAGACAATAGACTGCCCTAGGTCTCTAAGAGCCCTGTGCATGTCCCAAAGCCTGAAGTGTTACACAGAACACTGTGCTTTAGTGGAAGTTGGAATGCAAGCCGTCTTTCTCCTTGAGATATGGTGACTTCCGGTATGAGGTCCTCGAAGGACTTCAAAGCAGAGAGTTTTACTCAGTACAGCTCAGAATCGGGTGATGAGGCAGACTTCCATGGTTTGCTGGCCTTGCTAGAACCGTGTTCCTCAGGCTGATGGTGAGCTGAGGAAATCTAGCTTTCCCAAGAAAGAGTGCAGATTTGTATCTTTCATTCGGCCTAAAAAGAGGCATACTGAAGGGCCTACGGGTCTGAGTGTGGCCCAGCAAGCCCAGGGGAGTCCTGGGGTACTCAGAGTTCTTGTACGGAAATGGGTACTGACATGAGTGGGCCTGGAGACCTGAGAAGATTAGTACCTTTAAACTAATGCAGAACTGCCACTAAGGCCTCAAGGAAAATGCTGCACAACTACCCTTCTGGAGGGCAAATCAGAGCCTTAGGTCGTGGGTAGGGCGCACGTTGAGATTCCCCTTAGCTCTAGTGCAGGGCAGGATATGCTCCCCACCAGGGCCTGGAAGCACCCTCTTTCTTTCGAGAAAACTCATTTTCTTCCAGAGCCATGCCTGGAGTGAGGACAAGTCCGACAACCACAGTGTTTTTCAGGTAGCTTCAAGGCGGCATGAATGGAGCTTTCGAGACGGGAAAACAAGGCTTGTCTCCTAAGGCCTCCATTTCCAGGTTGACACGCAGAAGAAGCATCTGTGGTTTCTAACAGGTCAAAAGAGACCTAGCTCCTCACTGGGTCCTTGGAGAATCAACTTTTCTTTGGAGGGTGTTCTGCGTGTAGCCAACTGCCTAAATGAAAGAATTCCCTGGGGGTCCTGGGCTCCTGGCCCTCTTCCAAAAGCCTGCGGCGTTACACCCGAAAGTGTGCTCTAGTTGCACTTGGACCACAAGCCGACTTTCTCCTAGAGGTTGATTGACTTCAGCTAGGAGCTGGTAGAAGGAATTGTAAGCAAAGAGTTTCTCTCAGTACAGCTCGGACTACTGTAAGCAGGCAGACTTGCATGGCCTGCTGCCCCTACTACAACCGTGTTCCTGAGGCTGTTGGTGAGCTGAGGCAATCGAGCTCCCCCGAGGGAGCGTGCATCATGCTGCCCTTCACTCGGCACAGACACGGGTACTCCGAAGGGTCTACGTGTCTGAATGTTGATCTTCAACTCAGGAGAGCCTGGGGGTATTCAGTGTCTTTGTACGGAAACGGGGGCAGACGCAAGGGAGCAGGAGTCCTGAGAAGATTAGTACCGTTAAACGAATGCAGAAGTGCGACTCAGGGCTCATGGAAGCTGCCCACTCCTACCCTGCTGCATGGCATATCAGGGCCCTCCTTCGAAGCTAGGCCTCACTTTGAGATTCCCTTTAGCTATAGAACAGGAGAGGATGAGCTCTGACCGAGAAACTGGGATACCCTGTTTCTTCGTGAAACCCTTTTTTCCCTCTCACAGCCATGCCTGCCGTGAGTATAAGGCTGACAACCACAGCGTTTTTAAGGGAGTTTCAAGGCACATAAGAGGAGCTTTCAAGGTGGGAAAGCAAGGCCAGTCCCATCAGGCACCATCTCCAGGTTGACACGCAGCGTAAGTGTCTCTGGCTTCTGGCAGGTCAAAAGAGACCTAGCTACCTCCCTGGCTCTTCCCTGATTCAACTTTTCTACACAGGATGCTCGGCGTGTAGGGAACTGCCTAGAGGAAAGAGGGCCCTATGTCTCCTAGTGCCCTTTGCCTCTACCAAAAGCCTGAAATGTTCCACAGAAAACTGTGCTGAAGTGGAAGTTGCAATGCAAGCTGCCTTTCTCCTTGAGATACGGTGACTTCAGGTATGAGATCCTAGAAGGACTGGGAAGCAGAGAGTTTTTCTCAGTACCGCCTAGACTAGGGCAACGAGGACGATTTCCATGGTATGCTGGACTTGCTAGGACCGTGTTCATGAAGCCGTTGGTGAGCTGGGGATATCTAGCTCGCCCAAGGAAGAGTGCAGCGTGTGACTCTTCACTCGACCTCCGCAGGGCCACCCTGAATGGCCTACGGGTCTGAGTGTGGCCCAGCAAGCCCAGCAAGCCCAGGGGAGCCTGGGGGTACTCAGGGTCCCTGTACGGAAACGAGTGCTGCCGCGAGGGGTCTACGAGTCCTGAAAAGCTTCCTAGCGTTCAAGTAAAGCAGAAGAGTGACTAAGGCCTCCTGGAAGCTGTTGCACGCCTAGCCCCCTGCATGGCATATCAGGGTCCTCCTTCGAAGCGAGGGCTCACATTGAGTTTCCCTTTCGCTATAAAACAGGACAGGATGAGCTCTGACTCAGAAACTGAAATACCCTGTCTCTTCGTGTAACCTCTTTTTCCCTCTCACAACCATGCCTGCAATGAGTATAAGCCTGACAACAGCAGTGTTTTAAAGGGAGCTTCAAGGCGTATAAGAGGAGCTTTCAAGGTGGGAAAACAAGGCCAGTCCCATCAGGCACCATCTCCAGGTTGACACGCAGCGTAAGTGTCTCAGGGTACTGGCAGGTCAGAAGAGACCTAGCTACCTCCCTGGCTCTTCCCTTATTCAACTTTTCCACATAAGGTGCTCTGCGTGTAGCGAACTGCTTAGATGAAAGACTGCCCTAGGACTCCTAGGGTCCTGTGCCTCTCCCAAAAGCCTGAAGTGTTACACACAAAACTGTGCTGTAGTGGAGGTTGCAATGCAAGCTGCCTTTCTCTTGCGATACGGTGACTCCGGGTATGAGGTCCTAGAAGGACTTGGAAGCAGAGAGTTTTTCTCAGTACAGCTCAGACTAGGGTAACGAGGACGACTTCCATGGTATGCTGGACTTTCTAGAACCGTGTTCATGAAACCCTTCTGTAGCTGGGGGTATCTAGCTCCCCAAATGAAGCGTGCAGCGTGTTACCCTTCACTCGGCCTACCCAGGGGCCCCCAGACGCGCCTACGGGTCTGACTGTGGCCCAGCAAGCCCAGGGAAGCCTTGGAGTACTCAGGTTCTTTGTACGGAAACGAGTGCTGCCGCGAGGGGTCTAGGAGTCCTGAAAACCTTACTGGCGTTCAACTAAACCAAGAGAACGACTAAGGCCTCATGGAAACTGTTGCACGCCCACCCCGCTACATGGCATATCAGGGCCCACCTTCGAAGTGGGGGCTCACTTTGAGTTTCCCTTTAGCTATAAAACAGGACAGGATGAGCTCTGACTCAGATACTGAAATACCCTGTCTCTTCGTGTAACCTCTTTTTCCCTCTCACAGCCATGCCTGCAATGAGTATAAGCCTGACAACAACAGTGTTTTTAAGGGAGCTTCAAGGCGCCCAAGAGGAGCTTTCAAGGTGGGAAAACAAGGCCAGTCCCATCAGGCACCATCTCCAGGGTGACACGCAGCGTGTCTCTGGGTACTGGCAGGTCAAAAGAGACCTAGCTACCTCCCTGGCTCTTCCCTTACTCCACTTTTCTACATAAGGTGCTCTGCGTGTAGCGAACTGCTTAGATGAAAGACTGCCCTAGGACTCCTAGAGTCCTGTGCCTCTCCCCAAAGCCTGAAGTGTTACACACAAAACTGTGCTGTGGCGGAAGTTGCAACGCAAGCTGCCTTTCTCCTAGAGATACGGTGACTCCAGGTATGAGGTCCTAGAAGGACTGGGAAGCAGAGAGTTTTTCTCAGTACCGCCTAGACTAGGGCAACGAGGACGATTTCCATGGTATGCTGGACTTGCTAGGACCGTGTTCATGAAGCCGTTGGTGAGCTGGGGATATCTAGCTCGCCCAAGGAAGAGTGCAGCGTGTGACTCTTCACTCGACCTCCGCAGGGCCACCCTGAATGGCCTACGGGTCTGAGTGTGGCCCAGCAAGCCCAGCAAGCCCAGGGGAGCCTGGGGGTACTCAGGGTCCCTGTACGGAAACGAGTGCTGCCGCGAGGGGTCTACGAGTCCTGAAAAGCTTACTAGCGTTCAACTAAAGCAGAAGAGTGACTAAGGCCTCCTGGAAGCTGCTGCACGCCTACTCCGCTGCATGGCATATCAGGGCCCTCCTTCGAAGCTAGGCCTCACTTTGAGTTTCCCTTTAGCTAGAGAACAGGACAGGATGAGCGCTGAATCAGAAACTGGACTACGTGTTTCTTCGTGAAACCTCTTTTCCCCTCTCCCAGCCATGCCTGTCGTGAGTATATCCCGACACCAACAGTGTTTTTCAGTTAGCTTCTAGGCGCATGAAAGGGGCTTTCATGACGGGACAACAAGGCTAGCCCCATCAGGTCCTGTTTCCAGATTGACACGCAGCAGAAGTATCTGTGGTTTCTAAGAGGTCAAAAGAGACCTAGCTCCTCACTGGGTCCTTGGAGAATCAACTTTTCTATGCAGGGTGCTCTGCGTGTAGCCAACTGCCTAAATGAAAGAATTCCCTAGGTGTCCTGGGCTCCTGGGCATCTTCCGAAAGCCTGCGGCGTTACACCCGAAAGTGTGCTCTAGTTGCACTTGGACCACAAGCCGACTTTCTCCTAGAGGTTGGTTGACTTCAGCTAGGAGCCGGTAGAAGGAATTGTAAGCAAAGAGTTTTTCTCAGTACAGCTCGGACTAGTGTAAGCAGGCAGACTTGCATGGCCTGCTGCACCTACTACAACCGTGTTCCTGAGGCTGTTGGTGAGCTGAGGCAATCGAGCTCCCCCGAGGGAGCGTGCATCATGCTGCCCTTCACTCGGCACAGACACGGGTACTCCGAAGGGTCTACGTGTCTGAATGTTGATCTTCAACTCAGGAGAGCCTGGGGGTACTCAGTGTGCTTGTACGGAAACGGGTGCAGACGCAAGGAAGCAGGCGTCCTGAGAAGATTAGTACCGTTAAACTAATGCAGAAGTGCGACTAAGGCCTCATGGAAGCTGCGCACTCCTACCCTGCTGCATGGCATATCAGGGCCCTCCTTCGAAGCTAGGCCTCACTTTGAGATTCCCTTTAGCTAGAGAACAGGACAGGATGAACTCTGACCGAGAAACTGGGATACCCGGTTTCTTCGTAAAACCATTTTTTCCCTCTCACAGCCATGCCTGCCGTGAGCATAAGTCTGACAACCACAGTGTTTTTAAGGGAGCTTCAAGGCGCATAAGAGGAGCTTTCAAGGTGGGGAAACAAGGCCAGTCCCATCAGGCACCATCTCCAGGGTGACACGCAGTGTAAAAGTCCGTGGATTCTTGCAGCTCAGCAGAGACCTAGCTACCTCACTGGCTGTTCCCTGATTCAACTTATCTACACAGGGGGCTCTGCTTTAACGAACTGCCTAGACGAAAGAGTGCCCTAGGACTCCTAGGGTCCTGTGCCTCTCCCTAAAGCCTGAAGTATTACACACAAAACTGTGCTGTAGAGGAAGTTGCAATGCAAGCCTCCTTTCTCCTTGAGATACGGTGACTTCAGGTATGAGGTCCTAGAAGGACTTGGAAGCAGAGAGTTTTCCTCAGTACAGCTCAGACTAGGGCAACGAGGACGATTTCCATGGTATGCTGGACTTGCTAGGACCGTGTTCATGAAGCCGTTGGTGAGCTGGGGATATCTAGCTCGCCCAAGGAAGAGTGCAGCGTGTGACTCTTCACTCGACCTCCGCAGGGCCACCCTGAATGGCCTACGGGTCTGAGTGTGGCCCAGCAAGCCCAGCAAGCCCAGGGGAGCCTGGGGGTACTCAGGGTCCCTGTACGGAAACGAGTGCTGCCGCGAGGGGTCTACGAGTCCTGAAAAGCTTCCTAGCGTTCAAGTAAAGCAGAAGAGTGACTAAGGCCTCCTGGAAGCTGTTGCACGCCTAGCCCCCTGCATGGCATATCAGGGTCCTCCTTCGAAGCGAGGGCTCACATTGAGTTTCCCTTTCGCTATAAAACAGGACAGGATGAGCTCTGACTCAGAAACTGAAATACCCTGTCTCTTCGTGTAACCTCTTTTTCCCTCTCACAACCATGCCTGCAATGAGTATAAGCCTGACAACAGCAGTGTTTTAAAGGGAGCTTCAAGGCGTATAAGAGGAGCTTTCAAGGTGGGAAAACAAGGCCAGTCCCATCAGGCACCATCTCCAGGTTGACACGCAGCGTAAGTGTCTCAGGGTACTGGCAGGTCAAAAGAGACCTAGCTACCTCCCTGGCTCTTCCCTTATTCAACTTTTCCACATAAGGTGCTCTGCGTGTAGCGAACTGCTTAGATGAAAGACTGCCCTAGGACTCCTAGGGTCCTGTGCCTCTCCCAAAAGCCTGAAGTGTTACACACAAAACTGTGCTGTGGCGGAAGTTGCAAGGCAAGCTGCCTTTCTCCTAGAGATACGGTGACTCCGGGTATGAGGTCCTAGAAGGACTGGGAAGCAGAGAGTTTTTCTCAGTACCGCGTAGACTAGGGCAACGAGGACGATTTCCATGGTATGCTGGACTTGCTAGGACCGTGTTCATGAAGCCGTTGGTGAGCTGGGGATATCTAGCTCGCCCAAGGAAGAGTGCAGCGTGTGACTCTTCACTCGACCTCCGCAGGGCCACCCTGAATGGCCTACGGGTCTGAGTGTGGCCCAGCAAGCCCAGCAAGCCCAGGGGAGCCTGGGGGTACTCAGGGTCCCTGTACGGAAACGAGTGCTGCCGCGAGGGGTCTACGAGTCCTGAAAAGCTTCCTAGCGTTCAAGTAAAGCAGAAGAGTGACTAAGGCCTCCTGGAAGCTGTTGCACGCCTAGCCCCCTGCATGGCATATCAGGGTCCTCCTTCGAAGCGAGGGCTCACATTGAGTTTCCCTTTCGCTATAAAACAGGACAGGATGAGCTCTGACTCAGAAACTGAAATACCCTGTCTCTTCGTGTAACCTCTTTTTCCCTCTCACAACCATGCCTGCAATGAGTATAAGCCTGACAACAGCAGTGTTTTAAAGGGAGCTTCAAGGCGTATAAGAGGAGCTTTCAAGGTGGGAAAACAAGGCCAGTCCCATCAGGCACCATCTCCAGGTTGACACGCAGCGTAAGTGTCTCAGGGTACTGGCAGGTCAAAAGAGACCTAGCTACCTCCCTGGCTCTTCCCTTATTCAACTTTTCCACATAAGGTGCTCTGCGTGTAGCGAACTGCTTAGATGAAAGACTGCCCTAGGACTCCTAGGGTCCTGTGCCTCGCCCAAAAGCCTGAAGTGTTACACACAAAACTGTGCTGTAGTGGAAGTTGCAATGCAAGCTGCCTTTCTCTTGCGATACGGTGACTCCGGGTATGAGGTCCTAGAAGGACTTGGAAGCAGAGAGTTTTTCTCAGTACAGCTCAGACTAGGGTAACGAGGACGACTTCCATGGTATGCTGGACTTTCTAGAACCGTGTTCATGAAACCCTTCTGTAGCTGGGGATATCTAGCTCCCCAAATGAAGCGTGCAGCGTGTTACCCTTCACTCGGCCTACCCAGGGGCCCCCAGACGCGCCTACGGGTCTGACTGTGGCCCAGCAAGCCCAGGGAAGCCTTGGAGTACTCAGGTTCTTTGTACGGAAACGAGTGCTGCCGCGAGGGGTCTAGGAGTCCTGAAAACCTTACTGGCGTTCAACTAAACCAAGAGAACGACTAAGGCCTCATGGAAACTGTTGCACGCCCACCCCGCTACATGGCATATCAGGGCCCACCTTCGAAGTGGGGGCTCACTTTGAGTTTCCCTTTAGCTATAAAACAGGACAGGATGAGCTCTGACTCAGATACTGAAATACCCTGTCTCTTCGTGTAACCTCTTTTTCCCTCTCACAGCCATGCCTGCAATGAGTATAAGCCTGACAACAACAGTGTTTTTAAGGGAGCTTCAAGGCGCCCAAGAGGAGCTTTCAAGGTGGGAAAACAAGGCCAGTCCCATCAGGCACCATCTCCAGGGTGACACGCAGCGTGCCTCTGGGTACTGGCAGGTCAAAAGAGACCTAGCTACCTCCCTGGCTCTTCCTTTACTCCACTTTTCTACATAAGGTGCTCTGCGTGTAGCGAACTGCTTAGATGAAAGACTGCCCTAGGACTCCTAGAGTCCTGTGCCTCTCCCCAAAGCCTGAAGTGTTACACACAAAACTGTGCTGTGGCGGAAGTTGCAACGCAAGCTGCCTTTCTCCTAGAGATACGGTGACTCCAGGTATGAGGTGCTAGAAGGACTGGGAAGCAGAGAGTTTTTCTCAGTACCGCCTAGACTAGGGCAACGAGGACGATTTCCATGGTATGCTGGACTTGCTAGGACCGTGTTCATGAAGCCGTTGGTGAGCTGGGGATATCTAGCTCGCCCAAGGAAGAGTGCAGCGTGTGACTCTTCACTCGACCTCCGCAGGGCCACCCTGAATGGCCTACGGGTCTGAGTGTGGCCCAGCAAGCCCAGCAAGCCCAGGGGAGCCTGGGGGTACTCAGGGTCCCTGTACGGAAACGAGTGCTGCCGCGAGGGGTCTACGAGTCCTGAAAAGCTTCCTAGCGTTCAAGTAAAGCAGAAGAGTGACTAAGGCCTCCTGGAAGCTGTTGCACGCCTAGCCCCCTGCATGGCATATCAGGGTCCTCCTTCGAAGCGAGGGCTCACATTGAGTTTCCCTTTCGCTATAAAACAGGACAGGATGAGCTCTGACTCAGAAACTGAAATACCCTGTCTCTTCGTGTAACCTCTTTTTCCCTCTCACAACCATGCCTGCAATGAGTATAAGCCTGACAACAGCAGTGTTTTAAAGGGAGCTTCAAGGCGTATAAGAGGAGCTTTCAAGGTGGGAAAACAAGGCCAGTCCCATCAGGCACCATCTCCAGGTTGACACGCAGCGTAAGTGTCTCAGGGTACTGGCAGGTCAAAGGAGATCTAGCTACCTCCCTGGCTCTTCCCTTATTCAACTTTTCCACATAAGGTGCTCTGCGTGTAGCGAACTGCTTAGATGAAAGACTGCCCTAGGACTCCTAGGGTCCTGTGCCTCTCCCAAAAGCCTGAAGTGTTACACACAAAACTGTGCTGTAGTGGAGGTTGCAATGCAAGCTGCCTTTCTCTTGCGATACGGTGACTCCGGGTATGAGGTCCTAGAAGGACTTGGAGGCAGAGAGTTTTTCTCAGTACAGCTCAGACTAGGGTAACGAGGACGACTTCCATGGTATGCTGGACTTTCTAGAACCGTGTTCATGAAACCCTTCTGTAGCTGGGGGTATCTAGCTCCCCAAATGAAGCGTGCAGCGTGTTACCCTTCACTCGGCCTACCCAGGGGCCCCCAGACGCGCCTACGGGTCTGACTGTGGCCCAGCAAGCCCAGGGAAGCCTTGGAGTACTCAGGTTCTTTGTACGGAAACGAGTGCTGCCGCGAGGGGTCTAGGAGTCCTGAAAACCTTACTGGCGTTCAACTAAACCAAGAGAACGACTAAGGCCTCATGGAAACTGTTGCACGCCCACCCCGCTACATGGCATATCAGGGCCCACCTTCGAAGTGGGGGCTCACTTTGAGTTTCCCTTTAGCTATAAAACAGGACAGGATGAGCTCTGACTCAGATACTGAAATACCCTGTCTCTTCGTGTAACCTCTTTTTCCCTCTCACAGCCATGCCTGCAATGAGTATAAGCCTGACAACAACAGTGTTTTTAAGGGAGCTTCAAGGCGCCCAAGAGGAGCTTTCAAGGTGGGAAAACAAGGCCAGTCCCATCAGGCACCATCTCCAGGGTGACACGCAGCGTGCCTCTGGGTACTGGCAGGTCAAAAGAGACCTAGCTACCTCCCTGGCTCTTCCCTTACTCCACTTTTCTACATAAGGTGCTCTGCGTGTAGCGAACTGCTTAGATGAAAGACTGCCCTAGGACTCCTAGAGTCCTGTGCCTCTCCCCAAAGCCTGAAGTGTTACACACAAAACTGTGCTGTGGCGGAAGTTGCAACGCAAGCTGCCTTTCTCCTAGAGATACGGTGACTCCAGGTATGAGGTCCTAGAAGGACTGGGAAGCAGAGAGTTTTTCTCAGTACCGCCTAGACTAGGGCAACGAGGACGATTTCCATGGTATGCTGGACTTGCTAGGACCGTGTTCATGAAGCCGTTGGTGAGCTGGGGATATCTAGCTCGCCCAAGGAAGAGTGCAGCGTGTGACTCTTCACTCGACCTCCGCAGGGCCACCCTGAATGGCCTACGGGTCTGAGTGTGGCCCAGCAAGCCCAGCAAGCCCAGGGGAGCCTGGGGGTACTCAGGGTCCCTGTACGGAAACGAGTGCTGCCGCGAGGGGTCTACGAGTCCTGAAAAGCTTACTAGCGTTCAACTAAAGCAGAAGAGTGACTAAGGCCTCATGGAAGCTGCTGCACGCCTACTCTGCTGCATGGCATATCAGGGCTCTCCTTCGAAGCTAGGCCTCACTTTGAGTTTCCCTTTAGCTAGAGAACAGGACAGGATGAGCGCTGAATCAGAAACTGGACTACGTGTTTCTTCATGAAACCTCTTTTCCCCTCTCCCAGCCATGCCTGTCGTGAGTATAAGCCCGACACCAACAATGTTTTTCAGTTAGCTTCTAGGCGCATGAAGGGGGCTTTCATGACGGGACAACAAGGCCAGCCCCATCAGGTCCTGTTTCCAGATTGACACGCAGCAGAAGTATCTGTGGTTTCTAAGAGGTCAAAAGAGACCTAGCTCCTCACTGGGTCCTTGGAGAATCAACTTTTCTATGCAGGGTGCTCTGCGTGTAGCCAACTGCCTAAATGAAAGAATTCCCTAGGTGTCCTGGGCTCCTGGGCATCTTCCGAAAGCCTGCGGCGTTACACCCGAAAGTGTGCTCTAGTTGCACTTGGACCACAAGCCGACTTTCTCCTAGAGGTTGGTTGACTTCAGCTAGGAGCCGGTAGAAGGAATTGTAAGCAAAGAGTTTTTCTCAGTACAGCTCGGACTACTGTAAGCAGGCAGACTTGCATGGCCTGCTGCACCTACTACAACCGTGTTCCTGAGGCTGTTGGTGAGCTGAGGCAATCGAGCTCCCCCGAGGGAGCGTGCATCATGCTGCCCTTCACTCGGCACAGACACGGGTACTCCGAAGGGTCTACGTGTCTGAATGTTGATCTTCAACTCAGGAGAGCCTGGGGGTACTCAGTGTGCTTGTACGGAAACGGGTGCAGACGCAAGGAAGCAGGCGTCCTGAGAAGATTAGTACCGTTAAACTAATGCAGAAGTGCGACTAAGGCCTCATGGAAGCTGCGCACTCCTACCCTGCTGCATGGCATATCAGGGCCCTCCTTCGAAGCTAGGCCTCACTTTGAGATTCCCTTTAGCTAGAGAACAGGACAGGATGAACTCTGACCGAGAAACTGGGATACCCGGTTTCTTCGTAAAACCATTTTTTCCCTCTCACAGCCATGCCTGCCGTGAGCATAAGTCTGACAACCACAGTGTTTTTAAGGGAGCTTCAAGGCGCATAAGAGGAGCTTTCAAGGTGGGGAAACAAGGCCAGTCCCATCAGGCACCATCTCCAGGGTGACACGCAGTGTAAAAGTCCGTGGATTCTTGCAGCTCAGCAGAGACCTAGCTACCTCCCTGGCTGTTCCCTGATTCAACTTATCTACACAGGGGGCTCTGCTTTAACGAACTGCCTAGACGAAAGACTGCCCTAGGACTCCTAGGGTCCTGTGCCTCTCCCTAAAGCCTGAAGTATTACACACAAAACTGTGCTGTAGAGGAAGTTGCAATGCAAGCCTCCTTTCTCCTTGAGATACGGTGACTTCAGGTATGAGGTCCTAGAAGGACTTGGAAGCAGAGAGTTTTCCTCAGTACAGCTCAGACTAGGGCAACGAGGACGACTTCCATGGTATGCTGAACTTTCTACTACCGTGTTCATGAAACCTTTCGATAGCTGGGGATATCTAGCTCCCCCAAGGAAGAGTGCAGCGTGTTCCCCTTCACTAGGTCTAGCCAGTGGCCCCCTGACGGGCCGACGGGCCTGATTGTGGCCCCGCAAGCCCAAGGAAACCTTGGAGTACTCAGTGTCCTTATACGGAAAGGAGTGCTCCACGAGGGGTCTAGGAGTCCTGAAAAGCTTCCTAGCGTTCAAGTAAAGCAGAAGAGTGACTAAGGCCTCCTGGAAGCTGTTGGACGCCTAGCCCCCTGCATGGCATATCAGGGTCCTCATTCGAAGCAAGGGCTCACATTGAGTTTCCCTTTCGCTATAAAACAGGACAGGATGAGCTCTGACTCAGAAACTGAAATACCCTGTCTCTTCGTGTAACCTCTTTTTCCCTCTCACAACCATGCCTGCAATGAGTATAAGCCTGACAACAGCAGTGTTTTAAAGGGAGCTTCAAGGCGTATAAGAGGAGCTTTCAAGGTGGGAAAACAAGGCCAGTCCCATCAGGCACCATCTCCAGGTTGACACGCAGCGTAAGTGTCTCAGGGTACTGGCAGGTCAAAAGAGACCTAGCTACCTCCCTGGCTCTTCCCTTATTCAACTTTTCCACATAAGGTGCTCTGCGTGTAGCGAACTGCTTAGATGAAAGACTGCCCTAGGACTCCTAGGGTCCTGTGCCTCTCCCAAAAGCCTGAAGTGTTACACACAAAACTGTGCTGTGGCGGAAGTTGCAAGGCAAGCTGCCTTTCTCCTAGAGATACGGTGACTCCGGGTATGAGGTCCTAGAAGGACTGGGAAGCAGAGAGTTTTTCTCAGTACCGCCTAGACTAGGGCAACGAGGACGATTTCCAAGGTATGCTGGACTTGCTAGGACCGTGTTCATGAAGCCGTTGGTGAGCTGGGGATATCTAGCTCGCCCAAGGAAGAGTGCAGCGTGTGACTCTTCACTCGACCTCCGCAGGGCCACCCTGAATGCCCTACGGGTCTGAGTGTGGCCCAGCAAGCCCAGCAAGCCCAGGGGAGCCTGGGGGTACTCAGGGTCCCTGTACGGAAACGAGTGCTGCCGCGAGGGGTGTACGAGTCCTGAAGAGCTTACTAGCGTTCAAGTAAAGCAGAAGAGTGACTAAGGCCTCCTGGAAGCTGTTGCACGCCTAGCCCCCTGCATGGCATATCAGGGTCCTCCTTCGAAGCGAGGGCTCACATTGAGTTTCCCTTTCGCTATAAAACAGGACAGGATGAGCTCTGACTCAGAAACTGAAATACCCTGTCTCTTCGTGTAACCTCTTTTTCCCTCTCACAACCATGCCTGCAATGAGTATAAGCCTGACAACAGCAGTGTTTTAAAGGGAGCTTCAAGGCGTATAAGAGGAGCTTTCAAGGTGGGAAAACAAGGCCAGTCCCATCAGGCACCATCTCCAGGGTGACACGCAGCGTAAGTGTCTCAGGGTACTGGCAGGTCAGAAGAGACCTAGCTACCTCCCTGGCTCTTCCCTTATTCAACTTTTCCACATAAGGTGCTCTGCGTGTAGCGAACTGCTTAGATGAAAGACTGCCCTAGGACTCCTAGGGTCCTGTGCCTCTCCCAAAAGCCTGAAGTGTTACACACAAAACTGTGCTGTAGTGGAGGTTGCAATGCAAGCTGCCTTTCTCTTGCGATACGGTGACTCCGGGTATGAGGTCCTAGAAGGACTTGGAAGCAGAGAGTTTTTCTCAGCACAGCTCAGACTAGGGTAACGAGGACGACTTCCATGGTATGCTGGACTTTCTAGAACCGTGTTCATGAAACCCTTCTGTAGCTGGGGGTATCTAGCTCCCCAAATGAAGCGTGCAGCGTGTTACCCTTCACTCGGCCTACCCAGGGGCCCCCAGACGCGCCTACGGGTCTGACTGTGGCCCAGCAAGCCCAGGGAAGCCTTGGAGTACTCAGGTTCTTTGTACGGAAACGAGTGCTGCCGCGAGGGGTCTAGGAGTCCTGAAAACCTTACTGGCGTTCAACTAAACCAAGAGAACGACTAAGGCCTCATGGAAACTGTTGCACGCCCACCCCGCTACATGGCATATCAGGGCCCACCTTCGAAGTGGGGGCTCACTTTGAGTTTCCCTTTAGCTATAAAACAGGACAGGATGAGCTCTGACTCAGATACTGAAATACCCTGTCTCTTCGTGTAACCTCTTTTTCCCTCTCACAGCCATGCCTGCAATGAGTATAAGCCTGACAACAACAGTGTTTTTAAGGGAGCTTCAAGGCGCCCAAGAGGAGCTTTCAAGGTGGGAAAACAAGGCCAGTCCCATCAGGCACCATCTCCAGGGTGACACGCAGCGTGTCTCTGGGTACTGGCAGGTCAAAAGAGACCTAGCTACCTCCCTGGCTCTTCCCTTACTCCACTTTTCTACATAAGGTGCTCTGCGTGTAGCGAACTGCTTAGATGAAAGACTGCCCTAGGACTCCTAGAGTCCTGTGCCTCTCCCCAAAGCCTGAAGTGTTACACACAAAACTGTGCTGTGGCGGAAGTTGCAACGCAAGCTGCCTTTCTCCTAGAGATACGGTGACTCCAGGTATGAGGTCCTAGAAGGACTGGGAAGCAGAGAGTTTTTCTCAGTACCGCCTAGACTAGGGCAACGAGGACGATTTCCATGGTATGCTGGACTTGCTAGGACCGTGTTCATGAAGCCGTTGGTGAGCTGGGGATATCTAGCTCGCCCAAGGAAGAGTGCAGCGTGTGACTCTTCACTCGACCTCCGCAGGGCCACCCTGAATGGCCTACGGGTCTGAGTGTGGCCCAGCAAGCCCAGCAAGCCCAGGGGAGCCTGGGGGTACTCAGGGTCCCTGTACGGAAACGAGTGCTGCCGCGAGGGGTCTACGAGTCCTGAAAAGCTTACTAGCGTTCAACTAAAGCAGAAGAGTGACTAAGGCCTCATGGAAGCTGCTGCACGCCTACTCCGCTGCATGGCATATCAGGGCCCTCCTTCGAAGCTAGGCCTCACTTTGAGTTTCCCTTTAGCTAGAGAACAGGACAGGATGAGCGCTGAATCAGAAACTGGACTACGTGTTTCTTCGTGAAACCTCTTTTCCCCTCTCCCAGCCATGCCTGTCGTGAGTATAAGCCCGACACCAACAGTGTTTTTCAGTTAGCTTCTAGGCGCATGAAAGGGGCTTTCATGACGGGACAACAAGGCTAGCCCCATCAGGTCCTGTTTCCAGATTGACACGCAGCAGAAGTATCTGTGGTTTCTAAGAGGTCAAAAGAGACCTAGCTCCTCACTGGGTCCTTGGAGAATCAACTTTTCTATGCAGGGTGCTCTGCGTGTAGCCAACTGCCTAAATGAAAGAATTCCCTAGGTGTCCTGGGCTCCTGGGCATCTTCCGAAAGCCTGCGGCGTTACACCCGAAAGTGTGCTCTAGTTGCACTTGGACCACAAGCCGACTTTCTCCTAGAGGTTGGTTGACTTCAGCTAGGAGCCGGTAGAAGGAATTGTAAGCAAAGAGTTTTTCTCAGTACAGCTCGGACTAGTGTAAGCAGGCAGACTTGCATGGCCTGCTGCACCTACTACAACCGTGTTCCTGAGGCTGTTGGTGAGCTGAGGCAATCGAGCTCCCCCGAGGGAGCGTGCATCATGCTGCCCTTCACTCGGCACAGACACGGGTACTCCGAAGGGTCTACGTGTCTGAATGTTGATCTTCAACTCAGGAGAGCCTGGGGGTACTCAGTGTGCTTGTACGGAAACGGGTGCAGACGCAAGGAAGCAGGCGTCCTGAGAAGATTAGTACCGTTAAACTAATGCAGAAGTGCGACTAAGGCCTCATGGAAGCTGCGCACTCCTACCCTGCTGCATGGCATATCAGGGCCCTCCTTCGAAGCTAGGCCTCACTTTGAGATTCCCTTTAGCTAGAGAACAGGACAGGATGAACTCTGACCGAGAAACTGGGATACCCGGTTTCTTCGTAAAACCATTTTTTCCCTCTCACAGCCATGCCTGCCGTGAGCATAAGTCTGACAACCACAGTGTTTTTAAGGGAGCTTCAAGGCGCATAAGAGGAGCTTTCAAGGTGGGGAAACAAGGCCAGTCCCATCAGGCACCATCTCCAGGGTGACACGCAGTGTAAAAGTCCGTGGATTCTTGCAGCTCAGCAGAGACCTAGCTACCTCCCTGGCTCTTCCCTTACTCCACTTTTCTACATAAGGTGCTCTGCGTGTAGCGAACTGCTTAGATGAAAGACTGCCCTAGGACTCCTAGAGTCCTGTGCCTCTCCCCAAAGCCTGAAGTGTTACACACAAAACTGTGCTGTGGCGGAAGTTGCAACGCAAGCTGCCTTTCTCCTAGAGATACGGTGACTCCAGGTATGAGGTCCTAGAAGGACTGGGAAGCAGAGAGTTTTTCTCAGTACCGCCTAGACTAGGGCAACGAGGACGATTTCCATGGTATGCTGGACTTGCTAGGACCGTGTTCATGAAGCCGTTGGTGAGCTGGGGATATCTAGCTCGCCCAAGGAAGAGTGCAGCGTGTGACTCTTCACTCGACCTCCGCAGGGCCACCCTGAATGGCCTACGGGTCTGAGTGTGGCCCAGCAAGCCCAGCAAGCCCAGGGGAGCCTGGGGGTACTCAGGGTCCCTGTACGGAAACGAGTGCTGCCGCGAGGGGTCTACGAGTCCTGAAAAGCTTACTAGCGTTCAACTAAAGCAGAAGAGTGACTAAGGCCTCATGGAAGCTGCTGCACGCCTACTCCGCTGCATGGCATATCAGGGCCCTCCTTCGAAGCTAGGCCTCACTTTGAGTTTCCCTTTAGCTAGAGAACAGGACAGGATGAGCGCTGAATCAGAAACTGGACTACGTGTTTCTTCGTGAAACCTCTTTTCCCCTCTCCCAGCCATGCCTGTCGTGAGTATAAGCCCGACACCAACAGTGTTTTTCAGTTAGCTTCTAGGCGCATGAAAGGGGCTTTCATGACGGGACAACAAGGCCAGCCCCATCAGGTCCTGTTTCCAGATTGACACGCAGCAGAAGTATCTGTGGTTTCTAAGAGGTCAAAAGAGACCTAGCTCCTCACTGGGTCCTTGGAGAATCAACTTTTCTATGCAGGGTGCTCTGCGTGTAGCCAACTGCCTAAATGAAAGAATTCCCTAGGTGTCCTGGGCTCCTGGGCATCTTCCGAAAGCCTGCGGCGTTACACCCGAAAGTGTGCTCTAGTTGCACTTGGACCACAAGCCGACTTTCTCCTAGAGGTTGGTTGACTTCAGCTAGGAGCCGGTAGAAGGAATTGTAAGCAAAGAGTTTTTCTCAGTACAGCTCGGACTACTGTAAGCAGGCAGACTTGCATGGCCTGCTGCACCTACTACAACCGTGTTCCTGAGGCTGTTGGTGAGCTGAGGCAATCGAGCTCCCCCGAGGGAGCGTGCATCATGCTGCCCTTCACTCGGCACAGACACGGGTACTCCGAAGGGTCTACGTGTCTGAATGTTGATCTTCAACTCAGGAGAGCCTGGGGGTACTCAGTGTGCTTGTACGGAAACGGGTGCAGACGCAAGGAAGCAGGCGTCCTGAGAAGATTAGTACCGTTAAACTAATGCAGAAGTGCGACTAAGGCCTCATGGAAGCTGCGCACTCCTACCCTGCTGCATGGCATATCAGGGCCCTCCTTCGAAGCTAGGCCTCACTTTGAGATTCCCTTTAGCTAGAGAACAGGACAGGATGAACTCTGACCGAGAAACTGGGATACCCGGTTTCTTCGTAAAACCATTTTTTCCCTCTCACAGCCATGCCTGCCGTGAGCATAAGTCTGACAACCACAGTGTTTTTAAGGGAGCTTCAAGGCGCATAAGAGGAGCTTTCAAGGTGGGGAAACAAGGCCAGTCCCATCAGGCACCATCTCCAGGGTGACACGCAGTGTAAAAGTCCGTGGATTCTTGCAGCTCAGCAGAGACCTAGCTACCTCCCTGGCTGTTCCCTGATTCAACTTATCTACACAGGGGGCTCTGCTTTAACGAACTGCCTAGACGAAAGAGTGCCCTAGGACTCCTAGGGTCCTGTGCCTCTCCCTAAAGCCTGAAGTATTACACACAAAACTGTGCTGTAGAGGAAGTTGCAATGCAAGCCTCCTTTCTCCTTGAGATACGGTGACTTCAGGTATGAGGTCCTAGAAGGACTTGGAAGCAGAGAGTTTTCCTCAGTACAGCTCAGACTAGGGCAACGAGGACGATTTCCATGGTATGCTGGACTTGCTAGGACCGTGTTCATGAAGCCGTTGGTGAGCTGGGGATATCTAGCTCGCCCAAGGAAGAGTGCAGCGTGTGACTCTTCACTCGACCTCCGCAGGGCCACCCTGAATGGCCTACGGGTCTGAGTGTGGCCCAGCAAGCCCAGCAAGCCCAGGGGAGCCTGGGGGTACTCAGGGTCCCTGTACGGAAACGAGTGCTGCCGCGAGGGGTCTACGAGTCCTGAAAAGCTTCCTAGCGTTCAAGTAAAGCAGAAGAGTGACTAAGGCCTCCTGGAAGCTGTTGCACGCCTAGCCCCCTGCATGGCATATCAGGGTCCTCCTTCGAAGCGAGGGCTCACATTGAGTTTCCCTTTCGCTATAAAACAGGACAGGATGAGCTCTGACTCAGAAACTGAAATACCCTGTCTCTTCGTGTAACCTCTTTTTCCCTCTCACAACCATGCCTGCAATGAGTATAAGCCTGACAACAGCAGTGTTTTAAAGGGAGCTTCAAGGCGTATAAGAGGAGCTTTCAAGGTGGGAAAACAAGGCCAGTCCCATCAGGCACCATCTCCAGGTTGACACGCAGCGTAAGTGTCTCAGGGTACTGGCAGGTCAAAAGAGACCTAGCTACCTCCCTGGCTCTTCCCTTATTCAACTTTTCCACATAAGGTGCTCTGCGTGTAGCGAACTGCTTAGATGAAAGACTGCCCTAGGACTCCTAGGGTCCTGTGCCTCGCCCAAAAGCCTGAAGTGTTACACACAAAACTGTGCTGTAGTGGAGGTTGCAATGCAAGCTGCCTTTCTCTTGCGATACGGTGACTCCGGGTATGAGGTCCTAGAAGGACTTGGAAGCAGAGAGTTTTTCTCAGTACAGCTCAGACTAGGGTAACGAGGACGACTTCCATGGTATGCTGGACTTTCTAGAACCGTGTTCATGAAACCCTTCTGTAGCTGGGGATATCTAGCTCCCCAAATGAAGCGTGCAGCGTGTTACCCTTCACTCGGCCTACCCAGGGGCCCCCAGACGCGCCTACGGGTCTGACTGTGGCCCAGCAAGCCCAGGGAAGCCTTGGAGTACTCAGGTTCTTTGTACGGAAACGAGTGCTGCCGCGAGGGGTCTAGGAGTCCTGAAAACCTTACTGGCGTTCAACTAAACCAAGAGAACGACTAAGGCCTCATGGAAACTGTTGCACGCCCACCCCGCTACATGGCATATCAGGGCCCACCTTCGAAGTGGGGGCTCACTTTGAGTTTCCCTTTAGCTATAAAACAGGACAGGATGAGCTCTGACTCAGATACTGAAATACCCTGTCTCTTCGTGTAACCTCTTTTTCCCTCTCACAGCCATGCCTGCAATGAGTATAAGCCTGACAACAACAGTGTTTTTAAGGGAGCTTCAAGGCGCCCAAGAGGAGCTTTCAAGGTGGGAAAACAAGGCCAGTCCCATCAGGCACCATCTCCAGGGTGACACGCAGCGTGCCTCTGGGTACTGGCAGGTCAAAAGAGACCTAGCTACCTCCCTGGCTCTTCCTTTACTCCACTTTTCTACATAAGGTGCTCTGCGTGTAGCGAACTGCTTAGATGAAAGACTGCCCTAGGACTCCTAGAGTCCTGTGCCTCTCCCCAAAGCCTGAAGTGTTACACACAAAACTGTGCTGTGGCGGAAGTTGCAACGCAAGCTGCCTTTCTCCTAGAGATACGGTGACTCCAGGTATGAGGTGCTAGAAGGACTGGGAAGCAGAGAGTTTTTCTCAGTACCGCCTAGACTAGGGCAACGAGGACGATTTCCATGGTATGCTGGACTTGCTAGGACCGTGTTCATGAAGCCGTTGGTGAGCTGGGGATATCTAGCTCGCCCAAGGAAGAGTGCAGCGTGTGACTCTTCACTCGACCTCCGCAGGGCCACCCTGAATGGCCTACGGGTCTGAGTGTGGCCCAGCAAGCCCAGCAAGCCCAGGGGAGCCTGGGGGTACTCAGGGTCCCTGTACGGAAACGAGTGCTGCCGCGAGGGGTCTACGAGTCCTGAAGAGCTTACTAGCGTTCAAGTAAAGCAGAAGAGTGACTAAGGCCTCCTGGAAGCTGTTGCACGCCTAGCCCCCTGCATGGCATATCAGGGTCCTCCTTCGAAGCGAGGGCTCACATTGAGTTTCCCTTTCGCTATAAAACAGGACAGGATGAGCTCTGACTCAGAAACTGAAATACCCTGTCTCTTCGTGTAACCTCTTTTTCCCTCTCACAACCATGCCTGCAATGAGTATAAGCCTGACAACAGCAGTGTTTTAAAGGGAGCTTCAAGGCGTATAAGAGGAGCTTTCAAGGTGGGAAAACAAGGCCAGTCCCATCAGGCACCATCTCCAGGTTGACACGCAGCGTAAGTGTCTCAGGGTACTGGCAGGTCAAAAGAGACCTAGCTACCTCCCTGGCTCTTCCCTTATTCAACTTTTCCACATAAGGTGCTCTGCGTGTAGCGAACTGCTTAGATGAAAGACTGCCCTAGGACTCCTAGGGTCCTGTGCCTCTCCCAAAAGCCTGAAGTGTTACACACAAAACTGTGCTGTAGTGGAGGTTGCAATGCAAGCTGCCTTTCTCTTGCGATACGGTGACTCCGGGTATGAGGTCCTAGAAGGACTTGGAGGCAGAGAGTTTTTCTCAGTACAGCTCAGACTAGGGTAACGAGGACGACTTCCATGGTATGCTGGACTTTCTAGAACCGTGTTCATGAAACCCTTCTGTAGCTGGGGGTATCTAGCTCCCCAAATGAAGCGTGCAGCGTGTTACCCTTCACTCGGCCTACCCAGGGGCCCCCAGACGCGCCTACGGGTCTGACTGTGGCCCAGCAAGCCCAGGGAAGCCTTGGAGTACTCAGGTTCTTTGTACGGAAACGAGTGCTGCCGCGAGGGGTCTAGGAGTCCTGAAAACCTTACTGGCGTTCAACTAAACCAAGAGAACGACTAAGGCCTCATGGAAACTGTTGCACGCCCACCCCGCTACATGGCATATCAGGGCCCACCTTCGAAGTGGGGGCTCACTTTGAGTTTCCCTTTAGCTATAAAACAGGACAGGATGAGCTCTGACTCAGATACTGAAATACCCTGTCTCTTCGTGTAACCTCTTTTTCCCTCTCACAGCCATGCCTGCAATGAGTATAAGCCTGACAACAACAGTGTTTTTAAGGGAGCTTCAAGGCGCCCAAGAGGAGCTTTCAAGGTGGGAAAACAAGGCCAGTCCCATCAGGCACCATCTCCAGGGTGACACGCAGCGTGCCTCTGGGTACTGGCAGGTCAAAAGAGACCTAGCTACCTCCCTGGCTCTTCCCTTACTCCACTTTTCTACATAAGGTGCTCTGCGTGTAGCGAACTGCTTAGATGAAAGACTGCCCTAGGACTCCTAGAGTCCTGTGCCTCTCCCCAAAGCCTGAAGTGTTACACACAAAACTGTGCTGTGGCGGAAGTTGCAACGCAAGCTGCCTTTCTCCTAGAGATACGGTGACTCCAGGTATGAGGTCCTAGAAGGACTGGGAAGCAGAGAGTTTTTCTCAGTACCGCCTAGACTAGGGCAACGAGGACGATTTCCATGGTATGCTGGACTTGCTAGGACCGTGTTCATGAAGCCGTTGGTGAGCTGGGGATATCTAGCTCGCCCAAGGAAGAGTGCAGCGTGTGACTCTTCACTCGACCTCCGCAGGGCCACCCTGAATGGCCTACGGGTCTGAGTGTGGCCCAGCAAGCCCAGCAAGCCCAGGGGAGCCTGGGGGTACTCAGGGTCCCTGTACGGAAACGAGTGCTGCCGCGAGGGGTCTACGAGTCCTGAAAAGCTTCCTAGCGTTCAAGTAAAGCAGAAGAGTGACTAAGGCCTCCTGGAAGCTGTTGCACGCCTAGCCCCCTGCATGGCATATCAGGGTCCTCCTTCGAAGCGAGGGCTCACATTGAGTTTCCCTTTCGCTATAAAACAGGACAGGATGAGCTCTGACTCAGAAACTGAAATACCCTGTCTCTTCGTGTAACCTCTTTTTCCCTCTCACAACCATGCCTGCAATGAGTATAAGCCTGACAACAGCAGTGTTTTAAAGGGAGCTTCAAGGCGTATAAGAGGAGCTTTCAAGGTGGGAAAACAAGGCCAGTCCCATCAGGCACCATCTCCAGGTTGACACGCAGCGTAAGTGTCTCAGGGTACTGGCAGGTCAAAAGAGACCTAGCTACCTCCCTGGCTCTTCCCTTATTCAACTTTTCCACATAAGGTGCTCTGCGTGTAGCGAACTGCTTAGATGAAAGACTGCCCTAGGACTCCTAGGGTCCTGTGCCTCTCCCAAAAGCCTGAAGTGTTACACACAAAACTGTGCTGTAGTGGAGGTTGCAATGCAAGCTGCCTTTCTCTTGCGATACGGTGACTCCGGGTATGAGGTCCTAGAAGGACTTGGAAGCAGAGAGTTTTTCTCAGTACAGCTCAGACTAGGGTAACGAGGACGACTTCCATGGTATGCTGGACTTTCTAGAACCGTGTTCATGAAACCCTTCTGTAGCTGGGGGTATCTAGCTCCCCAAATGAAGCGTGCAGCGTGTTACCCTTCACTCGGCCTACCCAGGGGCCCCCAGACGCGCCTACGGGTCTGACTGTGGCCCAGCAAGCCCAGGGAAGCCTTGGAGTACTCAGGTTCTTTGTACGGAAACGAGTGCTGCCGCGAGGGGTCTAGGAGTCCTGAAAACCTTACTGGCGTTCAACTAAACCAAGAGAACGACTAAGGCCTCATGGAAACTGTTGCACGCCCACCCCGCTACATGGCATATCAGGGCCCACCTTCGAAGTGGGGGCTCACTTTGAGTTTCCCTTTAGCTATAAAACAGGACAGGATGAGCTCTGACTCAGATACTGAAATACCCTGTCTCTTCGTGTAACCTCTTTTTCCCTCTCACAGCCATGCCTGCAATGAGTATAAGCCTGACAACAACAGTGTTTTTAAGGGAGCTTCAAGGCGCCCAAGAGGAGCTTTCAAGGTGGGAAAACAAGGCCAGTCCCATCAGGCACCATCTCCAGGGTGACACGCAGCGTGCCTCTGGGTACTGGCAGGTCAAAAGAGACCTAGCTACCTCCCTGGCTCTTCCCTTACTCCACTTTTCTACATAAGGTGCTCTGCGTGTAGCGAACTGCTTAGATGAAAGACTGCCCTAGGACTCCTAGAGTCCTGTGCCTCTCCCCAAAGCCTGAAGTGTTACACACAAAACTGTGCTGTGGTGGAAGTTGCAACGCAAGCTGCCTTTCTCCTAGAGATACGGTGACTCCAGGTATGAGGTCCTAGAAGGACTGGGAAGCAGAGAGTTTTTCTCAGTACCGCCTAGACTAGGGCAACGAGGACGATTTCCATGGTATGCTGGACTTGCTAGGACCGTGTTCATGAAGCCGTTGGTGAGCTGGGGATATCTAGCTCGCCCAAGGAAGAGTGCAGCGTGTGACTCTTCACTCGACCTCCGCAGGGCCACCCTGAATGGCCTACGGGTCTGAGTGTGGCCCAGCAAGCCCAGCAAGCCCAGGGGAGCCTGGGGGTACTCAGGGTCCCTGTACGGAAACGAGTGCTGCCGCGAGGGGTCTACGAGTCCTGAAAAGCTTACTAGCGTTCAACTAAAGCAGAAGAGTGACTAAGGCCTCATGGAAGCTGCTGCACGCCTACTCCGCTGCATGGCATATCAGGGCCCTCCTTCGAAGCTAGGCCTCACTTTGAGTTTCCCTTTAGCTAGAGAACAGGACAGGATGAGCGCTGAATCAGAAACTGGACTACGTGTTTCTTCGTGAAACCTCTTTTCCCCTCTCCCAGCCATGCCTGTCGTGAGTATAAGCCCGACACCAACAGTGTTTTTCAGTTAGCTTCTAGGCGCATGAAAGGGGCTTTCATGACGGGACAACAAGGCCAGCCCCATCAGGTCCTGTTTCCAGATTGACACGCAGCAGAAGTATCTGTGGTTTCTAAGAGGTCAAAAGAGACCTAGCTCCTCACTGGGTCCTTGGAGAATCAACTTTTCTATGCAGGGTGCTCTGCGTGTAGCCAACTGCCTAAATGAAAGAATTCCCTAGGTGTCCTGGGCTCCTGGGCATCTTCCGAAAGCCTGCGGCGTTACACCCGAAAGTGTGCTCTAGTTGCACTTGGACCACAAGCCGACTTTCTCCTAGAGGTTGGTTGACTTCAGCTAGGAGCCGGTAGAAGGAATTGTAAGCAAAGAGTTTTTCTCAGTACAGCTCGGACTACTGTAAGCAGGCAGACTTGCATGGCCTGCTGCACCTACTACAACCGTGTTCCTGAGGCTGTTGGTGAGCTGAGGCAATCGAGCTCCCCCGAGGGAGCGTGCATCATGCTGCCCTTCACTCGGCACAGACACGGGTACTCCGAAGGGTCTACGTGTCTGAATGTTGATCTTCAACTCAGGAGAGCCTGGGGGTACTCAGTGTGCTTGTACGGAAACGGGTGCAGACGCAAGGAAGCAGGCGTCCTGAGAAGATTAGTACCGTTAAACTAATGCAGAAGTGCGACTAAGGCCTCATGGAAGCTGCGCACTCCTACCCTGCTGCATGGCATATCAGGGCCCTCCTTCGAAGCTAGGCCTCACTTTGAGATTCCCTTTAGCTAGAGAACAGGACAGGATGAACTCTGACCGAGAAACTGGGATACCCGGTTTCTTCGTAAAACCATTTTTTCCCTCTCACAGCCATGCCTGCCGTGAGCATAAGTCTGACAACCACAGTGTTTTTAAGGGAGCTTCAAGGCGCATAAGAGGAGCTTTCAAGGTGGGGAAACAAGGCCAGTCCCATCAGGCACCATCTCCAGGGTGACACGCAGTGTAAAAGTCCGTGGATTCTTGCAGCTCAGCAGAGACCTAGCTACCTCCCTGGCTGTTCCCTGATTCAACTTATCTACACAGGGGGCTCTGCTTTAACGAACTGCCTAGACGAAAGAGTGCCCTAGGACTCCTAGGGTCCTGTGCCTCTCCCTAAAGCCTGAAGTATTACACACAAAACTGTGCTGTAGAGGAAGTTGCAATGCAAGCCTCCTTTCTCCTTGAGATACGGTGACTTCAGGTATGAGGTCCTAGAAGGACTTGGAAGCAGAGAGTTTTCCTCAGTACAGCTCAGACTAGGGCAACGAGGACGACTTCCATGGTATGCTGAACTTTCTACTACCGTGTTCATGAAACCTTTCGATAGCTGGGGATATCTAGCTCCCCCAAGGAAGAGTGCAGCGTGTTCCCCTTCACTAGGTCTAGCCAGTGGCCCCCTGACGGGCCGACGGGCCTGATTGTGGCCCCGCAAGCCCAAGGAAACCTTGGAGTACTCAGTGTCCTTATACGGAAAGGAGTGCTCCACGAGGGGTCTAGGAGTCCTGAAAAGCTTCCTAGCGTTCAAGTAAAGCAGAAGAGTGACTAAGGCCTCCTGGAAGCTGTTGCACGCCTAGCCCCCTGCATGGCATATCAGGGTCCTCATTCGAAGCGAGGGCTCACATTGAGTTTCCCTTTCGCTATAAAACAGGACAGGATGAGCTCTGACTCAGAAACTGAAATACCCTGTCTCTTCGTGTAACCTCTTTTTCCCTCTCACAACCATGCCTGCAATGAGTATAAGCCTGACAACAGCAGTGTTTTAAAGGGAGCTTCAAGGCGTATAAGAGGAGCTTTCAAGGTGGGAAAACAAGGCCAGTCCCATCAGGCACCATCTCCAGGTTGACACGCAGCGTAAGTGTCTCAGGGTACTGGCAGGTCAAAAGAGACCTAGCTACCTCCCTGGCTCTTCCCTTATTCAACTTTTCCACATAAGGTGCTCTGCGTGTAGCGAACTGCTTAGATGAAAGACTGCCCTAGGACTCCTAGGGTCCTGTGCCTCTCCCAAAAGCCTGAAGTGTTACACACAAAACTGTGCTGTGGCGGAAGTTGCAAGGCAAGCTGCCTTTCTCCTAGAGATACGGTGACTCCGGGTATGAGGTCCTAGAAGGACTGGGAAGCAGAGAGTTTTTCTCAGTACCGCCTACACTAGGGCAACGAGGACGATTTCCATGGTATGCTGGACTTGCTAGGACCGTGTTCATGAAGCCGTTGGTGAGCTGGGGATATCTAGCTCGCCCAAGGAAGAGTGCAGCGTGTGACTCTTCACTCGACCTCCGCAGGGCCACCCTGAATGCCCTACGGGTCTGAGTGTGGCCCAGCAAGCCCAGCAAGCCCAGGGGAGCCTGGGGGTACTCAGGGTCCCTGTACGGAAACGAGTGCTGCCGCGAGGGGTGTACGAGTCCTGAAGAGCTTACTAGCGTTCAAGTAAAGCAGAAGAGTGACTAAGGCCTCCTGGAAGCTGTTGCACGCCTAGCCCCCTGCATGGCATATCAGGGTCCTCCTTCGAAGCGAGGGCTCACATTGAGTTTCCCTTTCGCTATAAAACAGGACAGGATGAGCTCTGACTCAGAAACTGAAATACCCTGTCTCTTCGTGTAACCTCTTTTTCCCTCTCACAACCATGCCTGCAATGAGTATAAGCCTGACAACAGCAGTGTTTTAAAGGGAGCTTCAAGGCGTATAAGAGGAGCTTTCAAGGTGGGAAAACAAGGCCAGTCCCATCAGGCACCATCTCCAGGTTGACACGCAGCGTAAGTGTCTCAGGGTACTGGCAGGTCAAAAGAGACCTAGCTACCTCCCTGGCTCTTCCCTTATTCAACTTTTCCACATAAGGTGCTCTGCGTGTAGCGAACTGCTTAGATGAAAGACTGCCCTAGGACTCCTAGGGTCCTGTGCCTCTCCCAAAAGCCTGAAGTGTTACACACAAAACTGTGCTGTAGTGGAGGTTGCAATGCAAGCTGCCTTTCTCTTGCGATACGGTGACTCCGGGTATGAGGTCCTAGAAGGACTTGGAAGCAGAGAGTTTTTCTCAGTACAGCTCAGACTAGGGTAACGAGGACGACTTCCATGGTATGCTGGACTTTCTAGAACCGTGTTCATGAAACCCTTCTGTAGCTGGGGGTATCTAGCTCCCCAAATGAAGCGTGCAGCGTGTTACCCTTCACTCGGCCTACCCAGGGGCCCCCAGACGCGCCTACGGGTCTGACTGTGGCCCAGCAAGCCCAGGGAAGCCTTGGAGTACTCAGGTTCTTTGTACGGAAACGAGTGCTGCCGCGAGGGGTCTAGGAGTCCTGAAAACCTTACTGGCGTTCAACTAAACCAAGAGAACGACTAAGGCCTCATGGAAACTGTTGCACGCCCACCCCGCTACATGGCATATCAGGGCCCACCTTCGAAGTGGGGGCTCACTTTGAGTTTCCCTTTAGCTATAAAACAGGACAGGATGAGCTCTGACTCAGATACTGAAATACCCTGTCTCTTCGTGTAACCTCTTTTTCCCTCTCACAGCCATGCCTGCAATGAGTATAAGCCTGACAACAACAGTGTTTTTAAGGGAGCTTCAAGGCGCCCAAGAGGAGCTTTCAAGGTGGGAAAACAAGGCCAGTCCCATCAGGCACCATCTCCAGGGTGACACGCAGCGTGCCTCTGGGTACTGGCAGGTCAAAAGAGACCTAGCTACCTCCCTGGCTCTTCCCTTACTCCACTTTTCTACATAAGGTGCTCTGCGTGTAGCGAACTGCTTAGATGAAAGACTGCCCTAGGACTCCTAGAGTCCTGTGCCTCTCCCCAAAGCCTGAAGTGTTACACACAAAACTGTGCTGTGGCGGAAGTTGCAACGCAAGCTGCCTTTCTCCTAGAGATACGGTGACTCCAGGTATGAGGTCCTAGAAGGACTGGGAAGCAGAGAGTTTTTCTCAGTACCGCCTAGACTAGGGCAACGAGGACGATTTCCATGGTATGCTGGACTTGCTAGGACCGTGTTCATGAAGCCGTTGGTGAGCTGGGGATATCTAGCTCGCCCAAGGAAGAGTGCAGCGTGTGACTCTTCACTCGACCTCCGCAGGGCCACCCTGAATGGCCTACGGGTCTGAGTGTGGCCCAGCAAGCCCAGCAAGCCCAGGGGAGCCTGGGGGTACTCAGGGTCCCTGTACGGAAACGAGTGCTGCCGCGAGGGGTCTACGAGTCCTGAAAAGCTTACTAGCGTTCAACTAAAGCAGAAGAGTGACTAAGGCCTCATGGAAGCTGCTGCACGCCTACTCCGCTGCATGGCATATCAGGGCCCTCCTTCGAAGCTAGGCCTCACTTTGAGTTTCCCTTTAGCTAGAGAACAGGACAGGATGAGCGCTGAATCAGAAACTGGACTACGTGTTTCTTCGTGAAACCTCTTTTCCCCTCTCCCAGCCATGCCTGTCGTGAGTATAAGCCCGACACCAACAGTGTTTTTCAGTTAGCTTCTAGGCGCATGAAAGGGGCTTTCATGACGGGACAACAAGGCCAGCCCCATCAGGTCCTGTTTCCAGATTGACACGCAGCAGAAGTATCTGTGGTTTCTAAGAGGTCAAAAGAGACCTAGCTCCTCACTGGGTCCTTGGAGAATCAACTTTTCTATGCAGGGTGCTCTGCGTGTAGCCAACTGCCTAAATGAAAGAATTCCCTAGGTGTCCTGGGCTCCTGGGCATCTTCCGAAAGCCTGCGGCGTTACACCCGAAAGTGTGCTCTAGTTGCACTTGGACCACAAGCCGACTTTCTCCTAGAGGTTGGTTGACTTCAGCTAGGAGCCGGTAGAAGGAATTGTAAGCAAAGAGTTTTTCTCAGTACAGCTCGGACTACTGTAAGCAGGCAGACTTGCATGGCCTGCTGCACCTACTACAACCGTGTTCCTGAGGCTGTTGGTGAGCTGAGGCAATCGAGCTCCCCCGAGGGAGCGTGCATCATGCTGCCCTTCACTCGGCACAGACACGGGTACTCCGAAGGGTCTACGTGTCTGAATGTTGATCTTCAACTCAGGAGAGCCTGGGGGTACTCAGTGTGCTTGTACGGAAACGGGTGCAGACGCAAGGAAGCAGGCGTCCTGAGAAGATTAGTACCGTTAAACTAATGCAGAAGTGCGACTAAGGCCTCATGGAAGCTGCGCACTCCTACCCTGCTGCATGGCATATCAGGGCCCTCCTTCGAAGCTAGGCCTCACTTTGAGATTCCCTTTAGCTAGAGAACAGGACAGGATGAACTCTGACCGAGAAACTGGGATACCCGGTTTCTTCGTAAAACCATTTTTTCCCTCTCACAGCCATGCCTGCCGTGAGCATAAGTCTGACAACCACAGTGTTTTTAAGGGAGCTTCAAGGCGCATAAGAGGAGCTTTCAAGGTGGGGAAACAAGGCCAGTCCCATCAGGCACCATCTCCAGGGTGACACGCAGTGTAAAAGTCCGTGGATTCTTGCAGCTCAGCAGAGACCTAGCTACCTCCCTGGCTGTTCCCTGATTCAACTTATCTACACAGGGGGCTCTGCTTTAACGAACTGCCTAGACGAAAGAGTGCCCTAGGACTCCTAGGGTCCTGTGCCTCTCCCTAAAGCCTGAAGTATTACACACAAAACTGTGCTGTAGAGGAAGTTGCAATGCAAGCCTCCTTTCTCCTTGAGATACGGTGACTTCAGGTATGAGGTCCTAGAAGGACTTGGAAGCAGAGAGTTTTCCTCAGTACAGCTCAGACTAGGGCAACGAGGACGACTTCCATGGTATGCTGAACTTTCTACTACCGTGTTCATGAAACCTTTCGATAGCTGGGGATATCTAGCTCCCCCAAGGAAGAGTGCAGCGTGTTCCCCTTCACTAGGTCTAGCCAGTGGCCCCCTGACGGGCCGACGGGCCTGATTGTGGCCCCGCAAGCCCAAGGAAACCTTGGAGTACTCAGTGTCCTTATACGGAAAGGAGTGCTCCACGAGGGGTCTAGGAGTCCTGAAAAGCTTCCTAGCGTTCAAGTAAAGCAGAAGAGTGACTAAGGCCTCCTGGAAGCTGTTGCACGCCTAGCCCCCTGCATGGCATATCAGGGTCCTCCTTCGAAGCGAGGGCTCACCTTGAGTTTCCCTTTCGCTATAAAACAGGACAGGATGAGCTCTGACTCAGAAACTGAAATACCCTGTCTCTTCGTGTAACCTCTTTTTCCCTCTCACAACCATGCCTGCAATGAGTATAAGCCTGACAACAGCAGTGTTTTAAAGGGAGCTTCAAGGCGTATAAGAGGAGCTTTCAAGGTGGGAAAACAAGGCCAGTCCCATCAGGCACCATCTCCAGGGTGACACGCAGCGTAAGTGTCTCAGGGTACTGGCAGGTCAAAAGAGACCTAGCTACCTCCCTGGCTCTTCCCTTATTCAACTTTTCCACATAAGGTGCTCTGCGTGTAGCGAACTGCTTAGATGAAAGACTGTCCTAGGACTCCTAGGGTCCTGTGCCTCTCCCAAAAGCCTGAAGTGTTACACACAAAACTGTGCTGTGGCGGAAGTTGCAAGGCAAGCTGCCTTTCTCCTAGAGATACGGTGACTCCGGGTATGAGGTCCTAGAAGGACTGGGAAGCAGAGAGTTTTTCTCAGTACCGCCTAGACTAGGGCAACGAGGACGATTTCCATGGTATGCTGGACTTGCTAGGACCGTGTTCATGAAGCCGTTGGTGAGCTGGGGATATCTAGCTCGCCCAAGGAAGAGTGCAGCGTGTGACTCTTCACTCGACCTCCGCAGGGCCACCCTGAATGCCCTACGGGTCTGAGTGTGGCCCAGCAAGCCCAGCAAGCCCAGGGGAGCCTGGGGGTACTCAGGGTCCCTGTACGGAAACGAGTGCTGCCGCGAGGGGTGTACGAGTCCTGAAAAGCTTACTAGCGTTCAAGTAAAGCAGAAGAGTGACTAAGGCCTCCTGGAAGCTGTTGCACGCCTAGCCCCCTGCATGGCATATCAGGGTCCTCCTTCGAAGCGAGGGCTCACATTGAGTTTCCCTTTCGCTATAAAACAGGACAGGATGAGCTCTGACTCAGAAACTGAAATACCCTGTCTCTTCGTGTAACCTCTTTTTCCCTCTCACAACCATGCCTGCAATGAGTATAAGCCTGACAACAGCAGTGTTTTAAAGGGAGCTTCAAGGCGTATAAGAGGAGCTTTCAAGGTGGGAAAACAAGGCCAGTCCCATCAGGCACCATCTCCAGGGTGACACGCAGCGTAAGTGTCTCAGGGTACTGGCAGGTCAGAAGAGACCTAGCTACCTCCCTGGCTCTTCCCTTATTCAACTTTTCCACATAAGGTGCTCTGCGTGTAGCGAACTGCTTAGATGAAAGACTGCCCTAGGACTCCTAGGGTCCTGTGCCTCTCCCAAAAGCCTGAAGTGTTACACACAAAACTGTGCTGTAGTGGAGGTTGCAATGCAAGCTGCCTTTCTCTTGCGATACGGTGACTCCGGGTATGAGGTCCTAGAAGGACTTGGAAGCAGAGAGTTTTTCTCAGCACAGCTCAGACTAGGGTAACGAGGACGACTTCCATGGTATGCTGGACTTTCTAGAACCGTGTTCATGAAACCCTTCTGTAGCTGGGGATATCTAGCTCCCCAAATGAAGCGTGCAGCGTGTTACCCTTCACTCGGCCTACCCAGGGGCCCCCAGACGCGCCTACGGGTCTGACTGTGGCCCAGCAAGCCCAGGGAAGCCTTGGAGTACTCAGGTTCTTTGTACGGAAACGAGTGCTGCCGCGAGGGGTCTAGGAGTCCTGAAAACCTTACTGGCGTTCAACTAAACCAAGAGAACGACTAAGGCCTCATGGAAACTGTTGCACGCCCACCCCGCTACATGGCATATCAGGGCCCACCTTCGAAGTGGGGGCTCACTTTGAGTTTCCCTTTAGCTATAAAACAGGACAGGATGAGCTCTGACTCAGATACTGAAATACCCTGTCTCTTCGTGTAACCTCTTTTTCCCTCTCACAGCCATGCCTGCAATGAGTATAAGCCTGACAACAACAGTGTTTTTAAGGGAGCTTCAAGGCGCCCAAGAGGAGCTTTCAAGGTGGGAAAACAAGGCCAGTCCCATCAGGCACCATCTCCAGGGTGACACGCAGCGTGTCTCTGGGTACTGGCAGGTCAAAAGAGACCTAGCTACCTCCCTGGCTCTTCCCTTACTCCACTTTTCTACATAAGGTGCTCTGCGTGTAGCGAACTGCTTAGATGAAAGACTGCCCTAGGACTCCTAGAGTCCTGTGCCTCTCCCCAAAGCCTGAAGTGTTACACACAAAACTGTGCTGTGGCGGAAGTTGCAACGCAAGCTGCCTTTCTCCTAGAGATACGGTGACTCCAGGTATGAGGTCCTAGAAGGACTGGGAAGCAGAGAGTTTTTCTCAGTACCGCCTAGACTAGGGCAACGAGGACGATTTCCATGGTATGCTGGACTTGCTAGGACCGTGTTCATGAAGCCGTTGGTGAGCTGGGGATATCTAGCTCGCCCAAGGAAGAGTGCAGCGTGTGACTCTTCACTCGACCTCCGCAGGGCCACCCTGAATGGCCTACGGGTCTGAGTGTGGCCCAGTAAGCCCAGCAAGCCCAGGGGAGTCTGGGGGTACGCAGGGTCCCTGTACGGAAACGAGTGCTGCCGCGAGGGGTCTACGAGTCCTGAAAAGCTTACTAGCGTTCAACTAAAGCAGAAGAGTGACTAAGGCCTCCTGGAAGCTGCTGCACGCCTACTCCGATGCATGGCATATCAGGGCCCTCCTTCGAAGCTAGGCCTCACTTTGAGTTTCCCTTTAGCTAGAGAACAGGACAGGATGAGCGCTGAATCAGAAACTGGACTACGTGTTTCTTCGTGAAACCTCTTTTCCCCTCTCCCAGCCATGCCTGTCGTGAGTATAAGCCCGACACCAACAGTGTTTTTCAGTTAGCTTCTAGGCGCATGAAAGGGGCTTTCATGACGGGACAACAAGGCTAGCCCCATCAGGTCCTGTTTCCAGATTGACACGCAGCAGAAGTATCTGTGGTTTCTAAGAGGTCAAAAGAGACCTAGCTCCTCACTGGGTTCCTGGAGAATCAACTTTTCTATGCAGGGTGCTCTGCGTGTAGCCAACTGCCTAAATGAAAGAATTCCCTAGGTGTCCTGGGCTCCTGGGCATCTTCCGAAAGCCTGCGGCGTTACACCCGAAAGTGTGCTCTAGTTGCACTTGGACCACAAGCCGACTTTCTCCTAGAGGTTGGTTGACTTCAGCTAGGAGCCGGTAGAAGGAATTGTAAGCAAAGAGTTTTTCTCAGTACAGCTCGGACTACTGTAAGCAGGCAGACTTGCATGGCCTGCTGCACCTACTACAACCGTGTTCCTGAGGCTGTTGGTGAGCTGAGGCAATCGAGCTCCCCCGAGGGAGCGTGCATCATGCTGCCCTTCACTCGGCACAGACACGGGTACTCCGAAGGGTCTACGTGTCTGAATGTTGATCTTCAACTCAGGAGAGCCTGGGGGTACTCAGTGTGCTTGTACGGAAACGGGTGCAGACGCAAGGAAGCAGGCGTCCTGAGAAGATTAGTACCGTTAAACTAATGCAGAAGTGCGACTAAGGCCTCATGGAAGCTGCGCACTCCTACCCTGCTGCATGGCATATCAGGGCCCTCCTTCGAAGCTAGGCCTCACTTTGAGATTCCCTTTAGCTAGAGAACAGGACAGGATGAACTCTGACCGAGAAACTGGGATACCCGGTTTCTTCGTAAAACCATTTTTTCCCTCTCACAGCCATGCCTGCCGTGAGCATAAGTCTGACAACCACAGTGTTTTTAAGGGAGCTTCAAGGCGCATAAGAGGAGCTTTCAAGGTGGGGAAACAAGGCCAGTCCCATCAGGCACCATCTCCAGGGTGACACGCAGTGTAAAAGTCCGTGGATTCTTGCAGCTCAGCAGAGACCTAGCTACCTCCCTGGCTGTTCCCTGATTCAACTTATCTACACAGGGGTCTCTGCTTTAACGAACTGCCTAGACGAAAGAGTGCCCTAGGACTCCTAGGGTCCTGTGCCTCTCCCTAAAGCCTGAAGTGTTACACACAAAACTGTGCTGTGGCGGAAGTTGCAACGCAAGCTGCCTTTCTCCTAGAGATACGGTGACTCCAGGTATGAGGTCCTAGAAGGACTGGGAAGCAGAGAGTTTTTCTCAGTACCGCCTAGACTAGGGCAACGAGGACGATTTCCATGGTATGCTGGACTTGCTAGGACCGTGTTCATGAAGCCGTTGGTGAGCTGGGGATATCTAGCTCGCCCAAGGAAGAGTGCAGCGTGTGACTCTTCACTCGACCTCCGCAGGGCCACCCTGAATGGCCTACGGGTCTGAGTGTGGCCCAGCAAGCCCAGCAAGCCCAGGGGAGCCTGGGGGTACTCAGGGTCCCTGTACGGAAACGAGTGCTGCCGCGAGGGGTCTACGAGTCCTGAAAAGCTTCCTAGCGTTCAAGTAAAGCAGAAGAGTGACTAAGGCCTCCTGGAAGCTGTTGCACGCCTAGCCCCCTGCATGGCATATCAGGGTCCTCCTTCGAAGCGAGGGCTCACATTGAGTTTCCCTTTCGCTATAAAACAGGACAGGATGAGCTCTGACTCAGAAACTGAAATACCCTGTCTCTTCGTGTAACCTCTTTTTCCCTCTCACAACCATGCCTGCAATGAGTATAAGCCTGACAACAGCAGTGTTTTAAAGGGAGCTTCAAGGCGTATAAGAGGAGCTTTCAAGGTGGGAAAACAAGGCCAGTCCCATCAGGCACCATCTCCAGGTTGACACGCAGCGTAAGTGTCTCAGGGTACTGGCAGGTCAAAAGAGACCTAGCTACCTCCCTGGCTCTTCCCTTATTCAACTTTTCCACATAAGGTGCTCTGCGTGTAGCGAACTGCTTAGATGAAAGACTGCCCTAGGACTCCTAGGGTCCTGTGCCTCTCCCAAAAGCCTGAAGTGTTACACACAAAACTGTGCTGTAGTGGAGGTTGCAATGCAAGCTGCCTTTCTCTTGCGATACGGTGACTCCGGGTATGAGGTCCTAGAAGGACTTGGAAGCAGAGAGTTTTTCTCAGTACAGCTCAGACTAGGGTAACGAGGACGACTTCCATGGTATGCTGGACTTTCTAGAACCGTGTTCATGAAACCCTTCTGTAGCTGGGGATATCTAGCTCCCCAAATGAAGCGTGCAGCGTGTTACCCTTCACTCGGCCTACCCAGGGGCCCCCAGACGCGCCTACGGGTCTGACTGTGGCCCAGCAAGCCCAGGGAAGCCTTGGAGTACTCAGGTTCTTTGTACGGAAACGAGTGCTGCCGCGAGGGGTCTAGGAGTCCTGAAAACCTTACTGGCGTTCAACTAAACCAAGAGAACGACTAAGGCCTCATGGAAACTGTTGCACGCCCACCCCGCTACATGGCATATCAGGGCCCACCTTCGAAGTGGGGGCTCACTTTGAGTTTCCCTTTAGCTATAAAACAGGACAGGATGAGCTCTGACTCAGATACTGAAATACCCTGTCTCTTCGTGTAACCTCTTTTTCCCTCTCACAGCCATGCCTGCAATGAGTATAAGCCTGACAACAACAGTGTTTTTAAGGGAGCTTCAAGGCGCCCAAGAGGAGCTTTCAAGGTGGGAAAACAAGGCCAGTCCCATCAGGCACCATCTCCAGGGTGACACGCAGCGTGCCTCTGGGTACTGGCAGGTCAAAAGAGACCTAGCTACCTCCCTGGCTCTTCCTTTACTCCACTTTTCTACATAAGGTGCTCTGCGTGTAGCGAACTGCTTAGATGAAAGACTGCCCTAGGACTCCTAGAGTCCTGTGCCTCTCCCCAAAGCCTGAAGTGTTACACACAAAACTGTGCTGTGGCGGAAGTTGCAACGCAAGCTGCCTTTCTCCTAGAGATACGGTGACTCCAGGTATGAGGTCCTAGAAGGACTGGGAAGCAGAGAGTTTTTCTCAGTACCGCCTAGACTAGGGCAACGAGGACGATTTCCATGGTATGCTGGACTTGCTAGGACCGTGTTCATGAAGCCGTTGGTGAGCTGGGGATATCTAGCTCGCCCAAGGAAGAGTGCAGCGTGTGACTCTTCACTCGACCTCCGCAGGGCCACCCTGAATGGCCTACGGGTCTGAGTGTGGCCCAGCAAGCCCAGCAAGCCCAGGGGAGCCTGGGGGTACTCAGGGTCCCTGTACGGAAACGAGTGCTGCCGCGAGGGGTCTACGAGTCCTGAAAAGCTTACTAGCGTTCAACTAAAGCAGAAGAGTGACTAAGGCCTCATGGAAGCTGCTGCACGCCTACTCCGCTGCATGGCATATCAGGGCCCTCCTTCGAAGCTAGGCCTCACTTTGAGTTTCCCTTTAGCTAGAGAACAGGACAGGATGAGCGCTGAATCAGAAACTGGACTACGTGTTTCTTCGTGAAACCTCTTTTCCCCTCTCCCAGCCATGCCTGTCGTGAGTATAAGCCCGACACCAACAGTGTTTTTCAGTTAGCTTCTAGGCGCATGAAAGGGGCTTTCATGACGGGACAACAAGGCCAGCCCCATCAGGTCCTGTTTCCAGATTGACACGCAGCAGAAGTATCTGTGGTTTCTAAGAGGTCAAAAGAGACCTAGCTCCTCACTGGGTCCTTGGAGAATCAACTTTTCTATGCAGGGTGCTCTGCGTGTAGCCAACTGCCTAAATGAAAGAATTCCCTAGGTGTCCTGGGCTCCTGGGCATCTTCCGAAAGCCTGCGGCGTTACACCCGAAAGTGTGCTCTAGTTGCACTTGGACCACAAGCCGACTTTCTCCTAGAGGTTGGTTGACTTCAGCTAGGAGCCGGTAGAAGGAATTGTAAGCAAAGAGTTTTTCTCAGTACAGCTCGGACTACTGTAAGCAGGCAGACTTGCATGGCCTGCTGCACCTACTACAACCGTGTTCCTGAGGCTGTTGGTGAGCTGAGGCAATCGAGCTCCCCCGAGGGAGCGTGCATCATGCTGCCCTTCACTCGGCACAGACACGGGTACTCCGAAGGGTCTACGTGTCTGAATGTTGATCTTCAACTCAGGAGAGCCTGGGGGTACTCAGTGTGCTTGTACGGAAACGGGTGCAGACGCAAGGAAGCAGGCGTCCTGAGAAGATTAGTACCGTTAAACTAATGCAGAAGTGCGACTAAGGCCTCATGGAAGCTGCGCACTCCTACCCTGCTGCATGGCATATCAGGGCCCTCCTTCGAAGCTAGGCCTCACTTTGAGATTCCCTTTAGCTAGAGAACAGGACAGGATGAACTCTGACCGAGAAACTGGGATACCCGGTTTCTTCGTAAAACCATTTTTTCCCTCTCACAGCCATGCCTGCCGTGAGCATAAGTCTGACAACCACAGTGTTTTTAAGGGAGCTTCAAGGCGCATAAGAGGAGCTTTCAAGGTGGGGAAACAAGGCCAGTCCCATCAGGCACCATCTCCAGGGTGACACGCAGTGTAAAAGTCCGTGGATTCTTGCAGCTCAGCAGAGACCTAGCTACCTCCCTGGCTGTTCCCTGATTCAACTTATCTACACAGGGGGCTCTGCTTTAACGAACTGCCTAGACGAAAGAGTGCCCTAGGACTCCTAGGGTCCTGTGCCTCTCCCTAAAGCCTGAAGTATTACACACAAAACTGTGCTGTAGAGGAAGTTGCAATGCAAGCCTCCTTTCTCCTTGAGATACGGTGACTTCAGGTATGAGGTCCTAGAAGGACTTGGAAGCAGAGAGTTTTCCTCAGTACAGCTCAGACTAGGGCAACGAGGACGACTTCCATGGTATGCTGAACTTTCTACTACCGTGTTCATGAAACCTTTCGATAGCTGGGGATATCTAGCTCCCCCAAGGAAGAGTGCAGCGTGTTCCCCTTCACTAGGTCTAGCCAGTGGCCCCCTGACGGGCCGACGGGCCTGATTGTGGCCCCGCAAGCCCAGGGAAACCTTGGAGTACTCAGTGTCCTTATACGGAAAGGAGTGCTCCACGAGGGGTCTAGGAGTCCTGAAAAGCTTCCTAGCGTTCAAGTAAAGCAGAAGAGTGACTAAGGCCTCCTGGAAGCTGTTGCACGCCTAGCCCGCTGCATGGCATATCAGGGTCCTCCTTCGAAGCGAGGGCTCACCTTGAGTTTCCCTTTCGCTATAAAACAGGACAGGATGAGCTCTGACTCAGAAACTGAAATACCCTGTCTCTTCGTGTAACCTCTTTTTCCCTCTCACAACCATGCCTGCAATGAGTATAAGCCTGACAACAGCAGTGTTTTAAAGGGAGCTTCAAGGCGTATAAGAGGAGCTTTCAAGGTGGGAAAACAAGGCCAGTCCCATCAGGCACCATCTCCAGGGTGACACGCAGCGTAAGTGTCTCAGGGTACTGGCAGGTCAAAAGAGACCTAGCTACCTCCCTGGCTCTTCCCTTATTCAACTTTTCCACATAAGGTGCTCTGCGTGTAGCGAACTGCTTAGATGAAAGACTGTCCTAGGACTCCTAGGGTCCTGTGCCTCTCCCAAAAGCCTGAAGTGTTACACACAAAACTGTGCTGTGGCGGAAGTTGCAAGGCAAGCTGCCTTTCTCCTAGAGATACGGTGACTCCGGGTATGAGGTCCTAGAAGGACTGGGAAGCAGAGAGTTTTTCTCAGTACCGCCTAGACTAGGGCAACGAGGACGATTTCCATGGTATGCTGGACTTGCTAGGACCGTGTTCATGAAGCCGTTGGTGAGCTGGGGATATCTAGCTCGCCCAAGGAAGAGTGCAGCGTGTGACTCTTCACTCGACCTCCGCAGGGCCACCCTGAATGGCCTACGGGTCTGAGTGTGGCCCAGCAAGCCCAGCAAGCCCAGGGGAGCCTGGGGGTACTCAGGGTCCCTGTACGGAAACGAGTGCTGCCGCGAGGGGTCTACGAGTCCTGAAAAGCTTCCTAGCGTTCAAGTAAAGCAGAAGAGTGACTAAGGCCTCCTGGAAGCTGTTGCACGCCTAGCCCCCTGCATGGCATATCAGGGTCCTCCTTCGAAGCGAGGGCTCACATTGAGTTTCCCTTTCGCTATAAAACAGGACAGGATGAGCTCTGACTCAGAAACTGAAATACCCTGTCTCTTCGTGTAACCTCTTTTTCCCTCTCACAACCATGCCTGCAATGAGTATAAGCCTGACAACAGCAGTGTTTTAAAGGGAGCTTCAAGGCGTATAAGAGGAGCTTTCAAGGTGGGAAAACAAGGCCAGTCCCATCAGGCACCATCTCCAGGTTGACACGCAGCGTAAGTGTCTCAGGGTACTGGCAGGTCAAAAGAGACCTAGCTACCTCCCTGGCTCTTCCCTTATTCAACTTTTCCACATAAGGTGCTCTGCGTGTAGCGAACTGCTTAGATGAAAGACTGCCCTAGGACTCCTAGAGTCCTGTGCCTCTCCCCAAAGCCTGAAGTGTTACACACAAAACTGTGCTGTGGCGGAAGTTGCAACGCAAGCTGCCTTTCTCCTAGAGATACGGTGACTCCAGGTATGAGGTCCTAGAAGGACTGGGAAGCAGAGAGTTTTTCTCAGTACCGCCTAGACTAGGGCAACGAGGACGATTTCCATGGTATGCTGGACTTGCTAGGACCGTGTTCATGAAGCCGTTGGTGAGCTGGGGATATCTAGCTCGCCCAAGGAAGAGTGCAGCGTGTGACTCTTCACTCGACCTCCGCAGGGCCACCCTGAATGGCCTACGGGTCTGAGTGTGGCCCAGCAAGCCCAGCAAGCCCAGGGGAGCCTGGGGGTACTCAGGGTCCCTGTACGGAAACGAGTGCTGCCGCGAGGGGTCTACGAGTCCTGAAAAGCTTACTAGCGTTCAACTAAAGCAGAAGAGTGACTAAGGCCTCATGGAAGCTGCTGCACGCCTACTCCGCTGCATGGCATATCAGGGCCCTCCTTCGAAGCTAGGCCTCACTTTGAGTTTCCCTTTAGCTAGAGAACAGGACAGGATGAGCGCTGAATCAGAAACTGGACTACGTGTTTCTTCGTGAAACCTCTTTTCCCCTCTCCCAGCCATGCCTGTCGTGAGTATAAGCCCGACACCAACAGTGTTTTTCAGTTAGCTTCTAGGCGCATGAAAGGGGCTTTCATGACGGGACAACAAGGCTAGCCCCATCAGGTCCTGTTTCCAGATTGACACGCAGCAGAAGTATCTGTGGTTTCTAAGAGGTCAAAAGAGACCTAGCTCCTCACTGGGTCCTTGGAGAATCAACTTTTCTATGCAGGGTGCTCTGCGTGTAGCCAACTGCCTAAATGAAAGAATTCCCTAGGTGTCCTGGGCTCCTGGGCCTCTTCCAAAAGCCTGCGGCGTTACACCCGAAAGTGTGCTCTAGTTGCACTTGGACCACAAGCCGACTTTCTCCTAGAGGTTGGTTGACTTCAGCTAGGAGCCGGTAGAAGGAATTGTAAGCAAAGAGTTTTTCTCAGTACAGCTCGGACTACTGTAAGCAGGCAGACTTGCATGGCCTGCTGCACCTACTACAACCGTGTTCCTGAGGCTGTTGGTGAGCTGAGGCAATCGAGCTCCCCCGAGGGAGCGTGCATCATGCTGCCCTTCACTCGGCACAGACACGGGTACTCCGAAGGGTCTACGTGTCTGAATGTTGATCTTCAACTCAGGAGAGCCTGGGGGTACTCAGTGTGCTTGTACGGAAACGGGTGCAGACGCAAGGAAGCAGGCGTCCTGAGAAGATTAGTACCGTTAAACTAATGCAGAAGTGCGACTAAGGCCTCATGGAAGCTGCGCACTCCTACCCTGCTGCATGGCATATCAGGGCCCTCCTTCGAAGCTAGGCCTCACTTTGAGATTCCCTTTAGCCAGAGAACAGGACAGGATGAACTCTGACCGAGAAACTGGGATACTCGGTTTCTCCGTAAAACCATTTTTTCCCTCTCACAGCCATGCCTGCCGTGAGCATAAGTCTGACAACCACAGTGTTTTTAAGGGAGCTTCAAGGCGCATAAGAGGAGCTTTCAAGGTGGGGAAACAAGGCCAGTCCCATCAGGCACCATCTCCAGGGTGACACGCAGTGTAAAAGTCCGTGGATTCTTGCAGCTCAGCAGAGACCTAGCTACCTCCCTGGCTGTTCCCTGATTCAACTTATCTACACAGGGGGCTCTGCTTTAACGAACTGCCTAGACGAAAGAGTGCCCTAGGACTCCTAGGGTCCTGTGCCTCTCCCTAAAGCCTGAAGTATTACACACAAAACTGTGCTGTAGAGGAAGTTGCAATGCAAGCCTCCTTTCTCCTTGAGATACGGTGACTTCAGGTATGAGGTCCTAGAAGGACTTGGAAGCAGAGAGTTTTCCTCAGTACAGCTCAGACTAGGGCAACGAGGACGACTTCCATGGTATGCTGAACTTTCTACTACCGTGTTCATGAAACCTTTCGATAGCTGGGGATATCTAGCTCCCCCAAGGAAGAGTGCAGCGTGTTCCCCTTCACTAGGTCTAGCCAGTGGCCCCCTGACGGGCCGACGGGCCTGATTGTGGCCCCGCAAGCCCAGGGAAACCTTGGAGTACTCAGTGTCCTTATACGGAAAGGAGTGCTCCGCGAGGGGTCTAGGAGTCCTGAAAAGCTTACTAGCGTTCAAGTAAAGCAGAAGAGTGACTAAGGCCTCCTGGAAGCTGTTGCACGCCTAGCCCGCTGCATGGCATATCAGGGTCCTCCTTCGAAGCGAGGGCTCACATTGAGTTTCCCTTTCGCTATAAAACAGGACAGGATGAGCTCTGACTCAGAAACTGGGATACCCTGTCTCTTCGTGTAACCTCATTTTTCCTCTCACAGCCATGCCTGCACTGACTATAAGCCCGACACCAACAGTGTTTTTCAGTTAGCTTCTAGGCGCATAAGAGGAGCTTTCAAGGTAGGAAAACAAGTCCAGTCCCATCAGGTCCTCTTTCCAGATTGACACGCAGCATAAATATCTGTGGTTTCTAAGAGGTCAAATGAGACCTAGCTACCTACTTGGCTCTTCCCAGAATCAATTTTTCTGCACAGGGTGTTGTACGTGTAGTGAAGAGCCTAGACAATAGACTGCCCTAGGTCTCTAAGAGCCCTGTGCATGTCCCAAAGCCTGAAGTGTTACACAGAACACTGTGCTTTAGTGGAAGTTGGAATGCAAGCCGTCTTTCTCCTTGAGATATGGTGACTTCCGGTATGAGGTCCTCGAAGGACTTCAAAGCAGAGAGTTTTACTCAGTACAGCTCAGAATCGGGTGATGAGGCAGACTTCCATGGTTTGCTGGCCTTGCTAGAACCGTGTTCCTCAGGCTGATGGTGAGCTGAGGAAATCTAGCTTTCCCAAGAAAGAGTGCAGATTTGTATCTTTCATTCGGCCTAAAAAGAGGCATACTGAAGGGCCTACGGGTCTGAGTGTGGCCCAGCAAGCCCAGGGGAGTCCTGGGGTACTCAGAGTTCTTGTACGGAAATGGGTACTGACATGAGTGGGCCTGGAGACCTGAGAAGATTAGTACCTTTAAACTAATGCAGAACTGCCACTAAGGCCTCAAGGAGAATGCTGCACAACTACCCTTCTGGAGGGCAAATCAGAGCCTTAGGTCGTGGGTAGGGCGCACGTTGAGATTCCCCTTAGCTCTAGTGCAGGGCAGGATATGCTCCCCACCAGGGCCTGGAAGCACCCTCTTTCTTTCGAGAAAACTCATTTTCTTCCAGAGCCATGCCTGGAGTGAGGACAAGTCCGACAACCACAGTGTTTTTCAGGTAGCTTCAAGGCGGCATGAATGGAGCTTTCGAGACGGGAAAACAAGGCTTGTCTCCTAAGGCCGCCATTTCCAGGTTGACACGCAGAAGAAGCATCTGTGGTTTCTAACAGGTCAAAAGAGACCTAGCTCCTCACTGGGTCCTTGGAGAATCAACTTTTCTTTGGAGGGTGTTCTGCGTGTAGCCAACTGCCTAAATGAAAAAATTCCCTAGGTGTCCTGGGCTCCTGGCCCTCTTCCAAAAGCCTGCGGCGTTACACCCGAAAGTGTGCTCTAGTTGCACTTGGACCACAAGCCGACTTTCTCCTAGAGGTTGATTGACTTCAGCTAGGAGCTGGTAGAAGGAATTGTAAGCAAAGAGTTTCTCTCAGTACAGCTCGGACTACTGTAAGCAGGCAGACTTGCATGGCCTGCTGCCCCTACTACAACCGTGTTCCTGAGGCTGTTGGTGAGCTGAGGCAATCGAGCTCCCCCGAGGGAGCGTGCATCATGCTGCCCTTCACTCGGCACAGACACGGGTACTCCGAAGGGTCTACGTGTCTGAATGTTGATCTTCAACTCAGGAGAGCCTGGGGGTATTCAGTGTCTTTGTACGGAAACGGGGGCAGACGCAAGGGAGCAGGAGTCCTGAGAAGATTAGTACCGTTAAACGAATGCAGAAGTGCGACTCAGGGCTCATGGAAGCTGCCCACTCCTACCCTGCTGCATGGCATATCAGGGCCCTCCTTCGAAGCTAGGCCTCACTTTGAGATTCCCTTTAGCTATAGAACAGGAGAGGATGAGCTCTGACCGAGAAACTGGGATACCCTGTTTCTTCGTGAAACCCTTTTTTCCCTCTCACAGCCATGCCTGCCGTGAGTATAAGGCTGACAACCACAGTGTTTTTAAGGGAGTTTCAAGGCACATAAGAGGAGCTTTCAAGGTGGGAAAGCAAGGCCAGTCCCATCAGGCACCATCTCCAGGTGGACACGCAGCTTAAGTGTCTCTGGCTTCTGGCAGGTCAAAAGAGACCTAGCTACCTCCCTGGCTCTTCCCTGATTCAACTTTTCTACACAGGATGCTCGGCGTGTAGGGAACTGCCTAGAGGAAAGAGGGCCCTATGTCTCCTAGTGCCCTTTGCCTCTACCAAAAGCCTGAAATGTTCCACAGAAAACTGTGCTGAAGTGGAAGTTGCAATGCAAGCTGCCTTTCTCCTTGAGATACGGTGACTTCAGGTATGAGGTCCTAGAAGGACTTGTAAGCAGAGAGTTTTTCTCAGTACAGCTCAGACTAGGGTAACGAGGACGACTTCCATGGTATGGTGGACTTCTAGAACCATGTTCATGAAATCTTTCTGTAGCTGGGGATATCTAGCTCCCCAAATGAAGCGTGCAGCGTGTTACCCTTCACTCGACCTACCCAGGGGCACCCTGACAGGCCTACGTGTCTGACTGTGGCCCAGCACGCCCAGGGTAGCCTTGGAGTACCCAGTGTCCTTGATCGGAAACGAGTGCTGCCGCGAGGGGTCTTGGAATCCTGAAAACCTTACTGGCGTTCAACTAAAGCAGGAGAGCGACTAAGACCTCATGGAAGCTGTTGCACGCCTACCCCGCTACATGGCATATCAGGGCCCTCCTTCGAAGCGAGGGCTCACTTTGAGTTTCCCTTTAGCTATAAAACAGGAAAGGGTTAGCTTTGACTCAGAACCTGAAATACCCTGTCTCTTCGTGTAACCTCATTTTTCCTCTCACAGCCATGCCTGCACTGACTATAAGCCCGACACCAACAGTGTTTTTCAGTTAGCTTCTAGGCGCATAAGAGGAGCTTTCAAGGTGGGAAAACAAGGCCAGTCCCATCAGGCACCATCTCCAGGTTGACACGCAGCGTAAGTGTCTCAGGGTACTGGCAGGTCAAAAGAGACCTAGCTACCTCCCTGGCTCTTCCCTTATTCAACTTTTCCACATAAGGTGCTCTGCGTGTAGCGAACTGCTTAGATGAAAGACTGCCCTAGGACTCCTAGAGTCCTGTGCCTCTCCCCAAAGCCTGAAGTGTTACACACAAAACTGTGCTGTGGCGGAAGTTGCAACGCAAGCTGCCTTTCTCCTAGAGATACGGTGACTACAGGTATGAGGTCCTAGAAGGACTGGGAAGCAGAGAGTTTTTCTCAGTACCGCCTAGACTAGGGCAACGAGGACGATTTCCATGGTATGCTGGACTTGCTAGGACCGTGTTCATGAAGCCGTTGGTGAGCTGGGGATATCTAGCTCGCCCAAGGAAGAGTGCAGCGTGTGACTCTTCACTCGACCTCCGCAGGGCCACCCTGAATGGCCTACGGGTCTGAGTGTGGCCCAGCAAGCCCAGCAAGCCCAGGGGAGCCTGGGGGTACTCAGGGTCCCTGTACGGAAACGAGTGCTGCCGCGAGGGGTCTACGAGTCCTGAAAAGCTTACTAGCGTTCAACTAAAGCAGAAGAGTGACTAAGGCCTCATGGAAGCTGCTGCACGCCTACTCCGCTGCATGGCATATCAGGGCCCTCCTTCGAAGCTAGGCCTCACTTTGAGTTTCCCTTTAGCTAGAGAACAGGACAGGATGAGCGCTGAATCAGAAACTGGACTACGTGTTTCTTCGTGAAACCTCTTTTCCCCTCTCCCAGCCATGCCTGTCGTGAGTATAAGCCCGACACCAACAGTGTTTTTCAGTTAGCTTCTAGGCGCATGAAAGGGGCTTTCATGACGGGACAACAAGGCTAGCCCCATCAGGTCCTGTTTCCAGATTGACACGCAGCAGAAGTATCTGTGGTTTCTAAGAGGTCAAAAGAGACCTAGCTCCTCACTGGGTCCTTGGAGAATCAACTTTTCTATGCAGGGTGCTCTGCGTGTAGCCAACTGCCTAAATGAAAGAATTCCCTAGGTGTCCTGGGCTCCTGGGCCTCTTCCAAAAGCCTGCGGCGTTACACCCGAAAGTGTGCTCTAGTTGCACTTGGACCACAAGCCGACTTTCTCCTAGAGGTTGGTTGACTTCAGCTAGGAGCCGGTAGAAGGAATTGTAAGCAAAGAGTTTTTCTCAGTACAGCTCGGACTACTGTAAGCAGGCAGACTTGCATGGCCTGCTGCACCTACTACAACCGTGTTCCTGAGGCTGTTGGTGAGCTGAGGCAATCGAGCTCCCCCGAGGGAGCGTGCATCATGCTGCCCTTCACTCGGCACAGACACGGGTACTCCGAAGGGTCTACGTGTCTGAATGTTGATCTTCAACTCAGGAGAGCCTGGGGGTACTCAGTGTGCTTGTACGGAAACGGGTGCAGACGCAAGGAAGCAGGCGTCCTGAGAAGATTAGTACCGTTAAACTAATGCAGAAGTGCGACTAAGGCCTCATGGAAGCTGCGCACTCCTACCCTGCTGCATGGCATATCAGGGCCCTCCTTCGAAGCTAGGCCTCACTTTGAGATTCCCTTTAGCCAGAGAACAGGACAGGATGAACTCTGACCGAGAAACTGGGATACTCGGTTTCTCCGTAAAACCATTTTTTCCCTCTCACAGCCATGCCTGCCGTGAGCATAAGTCTGACAACCACAGTGTTTTTAAGGGAGCTTCAAGGCGCATAAGAGGAGCTTTCAAGGTGGGGAAACAAGGCCAGTCCCATCAGGCACCATCTCCAGGGTGACACGCAGTGTAAAAGTCCGTGGATTCTTGCAGCTCAGCAGAGACCTAGCTACCTCCCTGGCTGTTCCCTGATTCAACTTATCTACACAGGGGGCTCTGCTTTAACGAACTGCCTAGACGAAAGAGTGCCCTAGGACTCCTAGGGTCCTGTGCCTCTCCCTAAAGCCTGAAGTATTACACACAAAACTGTGCTGTAGAGGAAGTTGCAATGCAAGCCTCCTTTCTCCTTGAGATACGGTGACTTCAGGTATGAGGTCCTAGAAGGACTTGGAAGCAGAGAGTTTTCCTCAGTACAGCTCAGACTAGGGCAACGAGGACGACTTCCATGGTATGCTGAACTTTCTACTACCGTGTTCATGAAACCTTTCGATAGCTGGGGATATCTAGCTCCCCCAAGGAAGAGTGCAGCGTGTTCCCCTTCACTAGGTCTAGCCAGTGGCCCCCTGACGGGCCGACGGGCCTGATTGTGGCCCCGCAAGCCCAGGGAAACCTTGGAGTACTCAGTGTCCTTATACGGAAAGGAGTGCTCCGCGAGGGGTCTAGGAGTCCTGAAAAGCTTACTAGCGTTCAAGTAAAGCAGAAGAGTGACTAAGGCCTCCTGGAAGCTGTTGCACGCCTAGCCCGCTGCATGGCATATCAGGGTCCTCCTTCGAAGCGAGGGCTCACATTGAGTTTCCCTTTCGCTATAAAACAGGACAGGATGAGCTCTGACTCAGAAACTGGGATACCCTGTCTCTTCGTGTAACCTCATTTTTCCTCTCACAGCCATGCCTGCACTGACTATAAGCCCGACACCAACAGTGTTTTTCAGTTAGCTTCTAGGCGCATAAGAGGAGCTTTCAAGGTAGGAAAACAAGTCCAGTCCCATCAGGTCCTCTTTCCAGATTGACACGCAGCATAAATATCTGTGGTTTCTAAGAGGTCAAATGAGACCTAGCTACCTACTTGGCTCTTCCCAGAATCAATTTTTCTGCACAGGGTGTTGTACGTGTAGTGAAGAGCCTAGACAATAGACTGCCCTAGGTCTCTAAGAGCCCTGTGCATGTCCCAAAGCCTGAAGTGTTACACAGAACACTGTGCTTTAGTGGAAGTTGGAATGCAAGCCGTCTTTCTCCTTGAGATATGGTGACTTCCGGTATGAGGTCCTCGAAGGACTTCAAAGCAGAGAGTTTTACTCAGTACAGCTCAGAATCGGGTGATGAGGCAGACTTCCATGGTTTGCTGGCCTTGCTAGAACCGTGTTCCTCAGGCTGATGGTGAGCTGAGGAAATCTAGCTTTCCCAAGAAAGAGTGCAGATTTGTATCTTTCATTCGGCCTAAAAAGAGGCATACTGAAGGGCCTACGGGTCTGAGTGTGGCCCAGCAAGCCCAGGGGAGTCCTGGGGTACTCAGAGTTCTTGTACGGAAATGGGTACTGACATGAGTGGGCCTGGAGACCTGAGAAGATTAGTACCTTTAAACTAATGCAGAACTGCCACTAAGGCCTCAAGGAGAATGCTGCACAACTACCCTTCTGGAGGGCAAATCAGAGCCTTAGGTCGTGGGTAGGGCGCACGTTGAGATTCCCCTTAGCTCTAGTGCAGGGCAGGATATGCTCCCCACCAGGGCCTGGAAGCACCCTCTTTCTTTCGAGAAAACTCATTTTCTTCCAGAGCCATGCCTGGAGTGAGGACAAGTCCGACAACCACAGTGTTTTTCAGGTAGCTTCAAGGCGGCATGAATGGAGCTTTCGAGACGGGAAAACAAGGCTTGTCTCCTAAGGCCGCCATTTCCAGGTTGACACGCAGAAGAAGCATCTGTGGTTTCTAACAGGTCAAAAGAGACCTAGCTCCTCACTGGGTCCTTGGAGAATCAACTTTTCTTTGGAGGGTGTTCTGCGTGTAGCCAACTGCCTAAATGAAAAAATTCCCTAGGTGTCCTGGGCTCCTGGCCCTCTTCCAAAAGCCTGCGGCGTTACACCCGAAAGTGTGCTCTAGTTGCACTTGGACCACAAGCCGACTTTCTCCTAGAGGTTGATTGACTTCAGCTAGGAGCTGGTAGAAGGAATTGTAAGCAAAGAGTTTCTCTCAGTACAGCTCGGACTACTGTAAGCAGGCAGACTTGCAGGGCCTGCTGCCCCTACTACAACCGTGTTCCTGAGGCTGTTGGTGAGCTGAGGCAATCGAGCTCCCCCGAGGGAGCGTGCATCATGCTGCCCTTCACTCGGCACAGACACGGGTACTCCGAAGGGTCTACGTGTCTGAATGTTGATCTTCAACTCAGGAGAGCCTGGGGGTATTCAGTGTCTTTGTACGGAAACGGGGGCAGACGCAAGGGAGCAGGAGTCCTGAGAAGATTAGTACCGTTAAACGAATGCAGAAGTGCGACTCAGGGCTCATGGAAGCTGCCCACTCCTACCCTGCTGCATGGCATATCAGGGCCCTCCTTCGAAGCTAGGCCTCACTTTGAGATTCCCTTTAGCTATAGAACAGGAGAGGATGAGCTCTGACCGAGAAACTGGGATACCCTGTTTCTTCGTGAAACCCTTTTTTCCCTCTCACAGCCATGCCTGCCGTGAGTATAAGGCTGACAACCACAGTGTTTTTAAGGGAGTTTCAAGGCACATAAGAGGAGCTTTCAAGGTGGGAAAGCAAGGCCAGTCCCATCCGGCACCATCTCCAGGTGGACACGCAGCTTAAGTGTCTCTGGCTTCTGGCAGGTCAAAAGAGACCTAGCTACCTCCCTGGCTCTTCCCTGATTCAACTTTTCTACACAGGATGCTCGGCGTGTAGGGAACTGCCTAGAGGAAAGAGGGCCCTATGTCTCCTAGTGCCCTTTGCCTCTACCAAAAGCCTGAAATGTTCCACAGAAAACTGTGCTGAAGTGGAAGTTGCAATGCAAGCTGCCTTTCTCCTTGAGATACGGTGACTTCAGGTATGAGGTCCTAGAAGGACTTGTAAGCAGAGAGTTTTTCTCAGTACAGCTCAGACTAGGGTAACGAGGACGACTTCCATGGTATGGTGGACTTCTAGAACCATGTTCATGAAATCTTTCTGTAGCTGGGGATATCTAGCTCCCCAAATGAAGCGTGCAGCGTGTTACCCTTCACTCGACCTACCCAGGGGCACCCTGACAGGCCTACGTGTCTGACTGTGGCCCAGCACGCCCAGGGTAGCCTTGGAGTACCCAGTGTCCTTGATCGGAAACGAGTGCTGCCGCGAGGGGTCTTGGAGTCCTGAAAACCTTACTGGCGTTCAACTAAAGCAGGAGAGCGACTAAGACCTCATGGAAGCTGTTGCACGCCTACCCCGCTACATGGCATATCAGGGCCCTCCTTCGAAGCGAGGGCTCACTTTGAGTTTCCCTTTAGCTATAAAACAGGAAAGGGTTAGCTTTGACTCAGAACCTGAAATACCCTGTCTCTTCGTGTAACCTCATTTTTCCTCTCACAGCCATGCCTGCACTGAATATAAGCCCGACACCAACAGTGTTTTTCAGTTAGCTTCTAGGCGCATAAGAGGAGCTTTCAAGGTAGGAAAACAAGTCCAGTCCCATCAGGTCCTCTTTCCAGATTGACACGCAGCATAAATATCTGTGGTTTCTAAGAGGTCAAATGAGACCTAGCTACCTACGGGGCTCTTCCCAGAATCAATTTTTCTGCACAGGGTGTTGTACGTGTAGTGAAGAGCCTAGACAATAGACTGCCCTAGGTCTCTAAGAGCCCTGTGCATGTCCCAAAGCCTGAAGTGTTACACAGAACACTGTGCTTTAGTGGAAGTTGGAATGCAAGCCGTCTTTCTCCTTGAGATATGGTGACTTCCGGTATGAGGTCCTCGAAGGACTTCAAAGCAGAGAGTTTTACTCAGTACAGCTCAGAATCGGGTGATGAGGCAGACTTCCATGGTTTGCTGGCCTTGCTAGAACCGTGTTCCTCAGGCTGATGGTGAGCTGAGGAAATCTAGCTTTCCCAAGAAAGAGTGCAGATTTGTATCTTTCATTCGGCCTAAAAAGAGGCATACTGAAGGGCCTACGGGTCTGAGTGTGGCCCAGCAAGCCCAGGGGAGTCCTGGGGTACTCAGAGTTCTTGTACGGAAATGGGTACTGACATGAGTGGGCCTGGAGACCTGAGAAGATTAGTACCTTTAAACTAATGCAGAACTGCCACTAAGGCCTCAAGGAAAATGCTGCACAACTACCCTTCTGGAGGGCAAATCAGAGCCTTAGGTCGTGGGTAGGGCGCACGTTGAGATTCCCCTTAGCTCTAGTGCAGGGCAGGATATGCTCCCCACCAGGGCCTGGAAGCACCCTCTTTCTTTCGAGAAAACTCATTTTCTTCCAGAGCCATGCCTGGAGTGAGGACAAGTCCGACAACCACAGTGTTTTTCAGGTAGCTTCAAGGCGGCATGAATGGAGCTTTCGAGACGGGAAAACAAGGCTTGTCTCCTAAGGCCTCCATTTCCAGGTTGACACGCAGAAGAAGCATCTGTGGTTTCTAACAGGTCAAAAGAGACCTAGCTCCTCACTGGGTCCTTGGAGAATCAACTTTTCTTTGGAGGGTGTTCTGCGTGTAGCCAACTGCCTAAATGAAAGAATTCCCTGGGGGTCCTGGGCTCCTGGCCCTCTTCCAAAAGCCTGCGGCGTTACACCCGAAAGTGTGCTCTAGTTGCACTTGCACCACAAGCCGACTTTCTCCTAGAGGTTGATTGACTTCAGCTAGGAGCTGGTAGAAGGAATTGTAAGCAAAGAGTTTCTCTCAGTACAGCTCGGACTACTGTAAGCAGGCAGACTTGCATGGCCTGCTGCCCCTACTACAACCGTGTTCCTGAGGCTGTTGGTGAGCTGAGGCAATCGAGCTCCCCCGAGGGAGCGTGCATCATGCTGCCCTTCACTCGGCACAGACACGGGTACTCCGAAGGGTCTACGTGGCTGAATGTTGATCTTCAACTCAGGAGAGCCTGGGGGTACTCAGTGTGCTTGTACGGAAACGGGTGCAGACGCAAGGAAGCAGGCGTCCTGAGAAGATTAGTACCGTTAAACTAATGCAGAAGTGCGACTAAGGCCTCATGGAAGCTGCGCACTCCTACCCTGCTGCATGGCATATCAGGGCCCTCCTTCGAAGCTAGGCCTCACTTTGAGATTCCCTTTAGCTATAGAACAGGAGAGGATGAGCTCTGACCGAGAAACTGGGATACCCTGTTTCTTCGTGAAACCCTTTTTTCCCTCTCACAGCCATGCCTGCCGTGAGTATAAGGCTGACAACCACAGTGTTTTTAAGGGAGTTTCAAGGCACATAAGAGGAGCTTTCAAGGTGGGAAAGCAAGGCCAGTCCCATCCGGCACCATCTCCAGGTGGACACGCAGCTTAAGTGTCTCTGGCTTCTGGCAGGTCAAAAGAGACCTAGCTACCTCCCTGGCTCTTCCCTGATTCAACTTTTCTACACAGGATGCTCGGCGTGTAGGGAACTGCCTAGAGGAAAGAGGGCCCTATGTCTCCTAGTGCCCTTTGCCTCTACCAAAAGCCTGAAATGTTCCACAGAAAACTGTGCTGAAGTGGAAGTTGCAATGCAAGCTGCCTTTCTCCTTGAGATACGGTGACTTCAGGTATGAGGTCCTAGAAGGACTTGTAAGCAGAGAGTTTTTCTCAGTACAGCTCAGACTAGGGTAACGAGGACGACTTCCATGGTATGGTGGACTTCTAGAACCATGTTCATGAAATCTTTCTGTAGCTGGGGATATCTAGCTCCCCAAATGAAGCGTGCAGCGTGTTACCCTTCACTCGACCTACCCAGGGGCACCCTGACAGGCCTACGTGTCTGACTGTGGCCCAGCACGCCCAGGGTAGCCTTGGAGTACCCAGTGTCCTTGATCGGAAACGAGTGCTGCCGCGAGGGGTCTTGGAGTCCTGAAAACCTTACTGGCGTTCAACTAAAGCAGGAGAGCGACTAAGACCTCATGGAAGCTGTTGCACGCCTACCCCGCTACATGGCATATCAGGGCCCTCCTTCGAAGCGAGGGCTCACTTTGAGTTTCCCTTTAGCTATAAAACAGGAAAGGGTTAGCTTTGACTCAGAACCTGAAATACCCTGTCTCTTCGTGTAACCTCATTTTTCCTCTCACAGCCATGCCTGCACTGAATATAAGCCCGACACCAACAGTGTTTTTCAGTTAGCTTCTAGGCGCATAAGAGGAGCTTTCAAGGTAGGAAAACAAGTCCAGTCCCATCAGGTCCTCTTTCCAGATTGACACGCAGCATAAATATCTGTGGTTTCTAAGAGGTCAAATGAGACCTAGCTACCTACGGGGCTCTTCCCAGAATCAATTTTTCTGCACAGGGTGTTGTACGTGTAGTGAAGAGCCTAGACAATAGACTGCCCTAGGTCTCTAAGAGCCCTGTGCATGTCCCAAAGCCTGAAGTGTTACACAGAACACTGTGCTTTAGTGGAAGTTGGAATGCAAGCCGTCTTTCTCCTTGAGATATGGTGACTTCCGGTATGAGGTCCTCGAAGGACTTCAAAGCAGAGAGTTTTACTCAGTACAGCTCAGAATCGGGTGATGAGGCAGACTTCCATGGTTTGCTGGCCTTGCTAGAACCGTGTTCCTCAGGCTGATGGTGAGCTGAGGAAATCTAGCTTTCCCAAGAAAGAGTGCAGATTTGTATCTTTCATTCGGCCTAAAAAGAGGCATACTGAAGGGCCTACGGGTCTGAGTGTGGCCCAGCAAGCCCAGGGGAGTCCTGGGGTACTCAGAGTTCTTGTACGGAAATGGGTACTGACATGAGTGGGCCTGGAGACCTGAGAAGATTAGTACCTTTAAACTAATGCAGAACTGCCACTAAGGCCTCAAGGAAAATGCTGCACAACTACCCTTCTGGAGGGCAAATCAGAGCCTTAGGTCGTGGGTAGGGCGCACGTTGAGATTCCCCTTAGCTCTAGTGCAGGGCAGGATATGCTCCCCACCAGGGCCTGGAAGCACCCTCTTTCTTTCGAGAAAACTCATTTTCTTCCAGAGCCATGCCTGGAGTGAGGACAAGTCCGACAACCACAGTGTTTTTCAGGTAGCTTCAAGGCGGCATGAATGGAGCTTTCGAGACGGGAAAACAAGGCTTGTCTCCTAAGGCCTCCATTTCCAGGTTGACACGCAGAAGAAGCATCTGTGGTTTCTAACAGGTCAAAAGAGACCTAGCTCCTCACTGGGTCCTTGGAGAATCAACTTTTCTTTGGAGGGTGTTCTGCGTGTAGCCAACTGCCTAAATGAAAGAATTCCCTGGGGGTCCTGGGCTCCTGGCCCTCTTCCAAAAGCCTGCGGCGTTACACCCGAAAGTGTGCTCTAGTTGCACTTGCACCACAAGCCGACTTTCTCCTAGAGGTTGATTGACTTCAGCTAGGAGCTGGTAGAAGGAATTGTAAGCAAAGAGTTTCTCTCAGTACAGCTCGGACTACTGTAAGCAGGCAGACTTGCATGGCCTGCTGCCCCTACTACAACCGTGTTCCTGAGGCTGTTGGTGAGCTGAGGCAATCGAGCTCCCCCGAGGGAGCGTGCATCATGCTGCCCATCACTCGGCACAGACACGGGTACTCCGAAGGGTCTACGTGGCTGAATGTTGATCTTCAACTCAGGAGAGCCTGGGGGTATTCAGTGTCTTTGTACGGAAACGGGGGCAGACGCAAGGGAGCAGGAGTCCTGAGAAGATTAGTACCGTTAAACTAATGCAGAAGTGCGACTCAGGGCTCATGGAAGCTGCCCACTCCTACCCTGCTGCATGGCATATCAGGGCCCTCCTTCGAAGCTAGGCCTCACTTTGAGATTCCCTTTAGCTATAGAACAGGAGAGGATGAGCTCTGACCGAGAAACTGGGATACCCTGTTTCTTCGTGAAACCCTTTTTTCCCTCTCACAGCCATGCCTGCCGTGAGTATAAGGCTGACAACCACAGCGTTTTTAAGGGAGTTTCAAGGCACATAAGAGGAGCTTTCAAGGTGGGAAAGCAAGGCCAGTCCCATCAGGCACCATCTCCAGGTTGACACGCAGCGTAAGTGTCTCTGGCTTCTGGCAGGTCAAAAGAGACCTAGCTACCTCCCTGGCTCTTCCCTGATTCAACTTTTCTACACAGGATGCTCGGCGTGTAGGGAACTGCCAAGAGGAAAGAGGGCCCTATGTCTCCTAGTGCCCTTTGCCTCTACCAAAAGCCTGAAATGTTCCACAGAAAACTGTGCTGAAGTGGAAGTTGCAATGCAAGCTGCCTTTCTCCTTGAGATACGGTGACTTCAGGTATGAGATCCTAGAAGGACTGGGAAGCAGAGAGTTTTTCTCAGTACCGCCTAGACTAGGGCAACGAGGACGATTTCCATGGTATGCTGGACTTGCTAGGACCGTGTTCATGAAGCCGTTGGTGAGCTGGGGATATCTAGCTCGCCCAAGGAAGAGTGCAGCGTGTGACTCTTCACTCGACCTCCGCAGGGCCACCCTGAATGGCCTACGGGTCTGAGTGTGGCCCAGCAAGCCCAGCAAGCCCAGGGGAGCCTGGGGGTACTCAGGGTCCCTGTACGGAAACGAGTGTTGCCGCGAGGGGTCTACGAGTCCTGAAAAGCTTACTAGCGTTCAAGTAAAGCAGAAGAGTGACTAAGGCCTCCTGGAAGCTGTTGCACGCCTAGCCCCCTGCATGGCATATCAGGGTCCTCCTTCGAAGTGAGGGCTCACATTGAGTTTCCCTTTCGCTATAAAACAGGACAGGATGAGCTCTGACTCAGAAACTGAAATACCCTGTCTCTTCGTGTAACCTCTTTTTCCCTCTCACAACCATGCCTGCAATGAGTATAATCCTGACAACAGCAGTGTTTTAAAGGGAGCTTCAAGGCGTATAAGAGGAGCTTTCAAGGTGGGAAAACAAGGCCAGTCCCATCAGGCACCATCTCCAGGTTGACACGCAGCGTAAGTGTCTCAGGGTACTGGCAGGTCAGAAGAGACCTAGCTACCTCCCTGGCTCTTCCCTTATTCAACTTTTCCACATAAGGTGCTCTGCGTGTAGCGAACTGCTTAGATGAAAGACTGCCCTAGGACTCCTAGGGTCCTGTGCCTCTCCCAAAAGCCTGAAGTGTTACACACAAAACTGTGCTGTAGTGGAGGTTGCAATGCAAGCTGCCTTTCTCTTGCGATACGGTGACTCCGGGTATGAGGTCCTAGAAGGACTTGGAAGCAGAGAGTTTTTCTCAGTACAGCTCAGACTAGGGTAACGAGGACGACTTCCATGGTATGCTGGACTTTCTAGAACCGTGTTCATGAAACCCTTCTGTAGCTGGGGATATCTAGCTCCCCAAATGAAGCGTGCAGCGTGTTACCCTTCACTCGGCCTACCCAGGGGCCCCCAGACGCGCCTACGGGTCTGACTGTGGCCCAGCAAGCCCAGGGAAGCCTTGGAGTACTCAGGTTCTTTGTACGGAAACGAGTGCTGCCGCGAGGGGTCTAGGAGTCCTGAAAACCTTACTGGCGTTCAACTAAACCAAGAGAACGACTAAGGCCTCATGGAAACTGTTGCACGCCCACCCCGCTACATGGCATATCAGGGCCCACCTTCGAAGTGGGGGCTCACTTTGAGTTTCCCTTTAGCTATAAAACAGGACAGGATGAGCTCTGACTCAGATACTGAAATACCCTGTCTCTTCGTGTAACCTCTTTTTCCCTCTCACAGCCATGCCTGCAATGAGTATAAGCCTGACAACAACAGTGTTTTTAAGGGAGCTTCAAGGCGCCCAAGAGGAGCTTTCAAGGTGGGAAAACAAGGCCAGTCCCATCAGGCACCATCTCCAGGGTGACACGCAGCGTGTCTCTGGGTACTGGCAGGTCAAAAGAGACCTAGCTACCTCCCTGGCTCTTCCCTTACTCCACTTTTCTACATAAGGTGCTCTGCGTGTAGCGAACTGCTTAGATGAAAGACTGCCCTAGGACTCCTAGAGTCCTGTGCCTCTCCCCAAAGCCTGAAGTGTTACACACAAAACTGTGCTGTGGCGGAAGTTGCAACGCAAGCTGCCTTTCTCCTAGAGATACGGTGACTCCAGGTATGAGGTCCTAGAAGGACTGGGAAGCAGAGAGTTTTTCTCAGTACCGCCTAGACTAGGGCAACGAGGACGATTTCCATGGTATGCTGGACTTGCTAGGACCGTGTTCATGAAGCCGTTGGTGAGCTGGGGATATCTAGCTCGCCCAAGGAAGAGTGCAGCGTGTGACTCTTCACTCGACCTCCGCAGGGCCACCCTGAATGGCCTACGGGTCTGAGTGTGGCCCAGCAAGCCCAGCAAGCCCAGGGGAGCCTGGGGGTACTCAGGGTCCCTGTACGGAAACGAGTGCTGCCGCGAGGGGTCTACGAGTCCTGAAAAGCTTACTAGCGTTCAACTAAAGCAGAAGAGTGACTAAGGCCTCCTGGAAGCTGCTGCACGCCTACTCCGCTGCATGGCATATCAGGGCCCTCCTTCGAAGCTAGGCCTCACTTTGAGTTTCCCTTTAGCTAGAGAACAGGACAGGATGAGCGCTGAATCAGAAACTGGACTACGTGTTTCTTCGTGAAACCTCTTTTCCCCTCTCCCAGCCATGCCTGTCGTGAGTATAAGCCCGACACCAACAGTGTTTTTCAGTTAGCTTCTAGGCGCATGAAAGGGGCTTTCATGACGGGACAACAAGGCTAGCCCCATCAGGTCCTGTTTCCAGATTGACACGCAGCAGAAGTATCTGTGGTTTCTAAGAGGTCAAAAGAGACCTAGCTCCTCACTGGGTCCTTGGAGAATCAACTTTTCTATGCAGGGTGCTCTGCGTGTAGCCAACTGCCTAAATGAAAGAATTCCCTAGGTGTCCTGGGCTCCTGGGCATCTTCCGAAAGCCTGCGGCGTTACACCCGAAAGTGTGCTCTAGTTGCACTTGGACCACAAGCCGACTTTCTCCTAGAGGTTGGTTGACTTCAGCTAGGAGCCGGTAGAAGGAATTGTAAGCAAAGAGTTTTTCTCAGTACAGCTCGGACTACTGTAAGCAGGCAGACTTGCATGGCCTGCTGCACCTACTACAACCGTGTTCCTGAGGCTGTTGGTGAGCTGAGGCAATCGAGCTCCCCCGAGGGAGCGTGCATCATGCTGCCCTTCACTCGGCACAGACACGGGTACTCCGAAGGGTCTACGTGTCTGAATGTTGATCTTCAACTCAGGAGAGCCTGGGGGTACTCAGTGTGCTTGTACGGAAACGGGTGCAGACGCAAGGAAGCAGGCGTCCTGAGAAGATTAGTACCGTTAAACTAATGCAGAAGTGCGACTAAGGCCTCATGGAAGCTGCGCACTCCTACCCTGCTGCATGGCATATCAGGGCCCTCCTTCGAAGCTAGGCCTCACTTTGAGATTCCCTTTAGCTAGAGAACAGGACAGGATGAACTCTGACCGAGAAACTGGGATACCCGGTTTCTTCGTAAAACCATTTTTTCCCTCTCACAGCCATGCCTGCCGTGAGCATAAGTCTGACAACCACAGTGTTTTTAAGGGAGCTTCAAGGCGCATAAGAGGAGCTTTCAAGGTGGGGAAACAAGGCCAGTCCCATCAGGCACCATCTCCAGGTTGACACGCAGCGTAAGTGTCTCAGGGTACTGGCAGGTCAAAAGAGACCTAGCTACCTCCCTGGCTCTTCCCTTATTCAACTTTTCCACATAAGGTGCTCTGCGTGTAGCGAACTGCTTAGATGAAAGACTGCCCTAGGACTCCTAGGGTCCTGTGCCTCTCCCAAAAGCCTGAAGTGTTACACACAAAACTGTGCTGTGGCGGAAGTTGCAAGGCAAGCTGCCTTTCTCCTAGAGATACGGTGACTCCGGGTATGAGGTCCTAGAAGGACTGGGAAGCAGAGAGTTTTTCTCAGTACCGCCTAGACTAGGGCAACGAGGACGATTTCCATGGTATGCTGGACTTGCTAGGACCGTGTTCATGAAGCCGTTGGTGAGCTGGGGATATCTAGCTCGCCCAAGGAAGAGTGCAGCGTGTGACTCTTCACTCGACCTCCGCAGGGCCACCCTGAATGGCCTACGGGTCTGAGTGTGGCCCAGCAAGCCCAGCAAGCCCAGGGGAGCCTGGGGGTACTCAGGGTCCCTGTACGGAAACGAGTGCTGCCGCGAGGGGTCTACGAGTCCTGAAAAGCTTCCTAGCGTTCAAGTAAAGCAGAAGAGTGACTAAGGCCTCCTGGAAGCTGTTGCACGCCTAGCCCCCTGCATGGCATATCAGGGTCCTCCTTCGAAGCGAGGGCTCACATTGAGTTTCCCTTTCGCTATAAAACAGGACAGGATGAGCTCTGACTCAGAAACTGAAATACCCTGTCTCTTCGTGTAACCTCTTTTTCCCTCTCACAACCATGCCTGCAATGAGTATAAGCCTGACAACAGCAGTGTTTTAAAGGGAGCTTCAAGGCGTATAAGAGGATCTTTCAAGGTGGGAAAACAAGGCCAGTCCCATCAGGCACCATCTCCAGGTTGACACGCAGCGTAAGTGTCTCAGGGTACTGGCAGGTCAAAAGAGACCTAGCTACCTCCCTGGCTCTTCCCTTATTCAACTTTTCCACATAAGGTGCTCTGCGTGTAGCGAACTGCTTAGATGAAAGACTGCCCTAGGACTCCTAGGGTCCTGTGCCTCTCCCAAAAGCCTGAAGTGTTACACACAAAACTGTGCTGTAGTGGAGGTTGCAATGCAAGCTGCCTTTCTCTTGCGATACGGTGACTCCGGGTATGAGGTCCTAGAAGGACTTGGAAGCAGAGAGTTTTTCTCAGTACAGCTCAGACTAGGGTAACGAGGACGACTTCCATGGTATGCTGGACTTTCTAGAACCGTGTTCATGAAACCCTTCTGTAGCTGGGGATATCTAGCTCCCCAAATGAAGCGTGCAGCGTGTTACCCTTCACTCGGCCTACCCAGGGGCCCCCAGACGCGCCTACGGGTCTGACTGTGGCCCAGCAAGCCCAGGGAAGCCTTGGAGTACTCAGGTTCTTTGTACGGAAACGAGTGCTGCCGCGAGGGGTCTAGGAGTCCTGAAAACCTTACTGGCGTTCAACTAAACCAAGAGAACGACTAAGGCCTCATGGAAACTGTTGCACGCCCACCCCGCTACATGGCATATCAGGGCCCACCTTCGAAGTGGGGGCTCACTTTGAGTTTCCCTTTAGCTATAAAACAGGACAGGATGAGCTCTGACTCAGATACTGAAATACCCTGTCTCTTCGTGTAACCTCTTTTTCCCTCTCACAGCCATGCCTGCAATGAGTATAAGCCTGACAACAACAGTGTTTTTAAGGGAGCTTCAAGGCGCCCAAGAGGAGCTTTCAAGGTGGGAAAACAAGGCCAGTCCCATCAGGCACCATCTCCAGGGTGACACGCAGCGTGCATCTGGGTACTGGCAGGTCAAAAGAGACCTAGCTACCTCCCTGGCTCTTCCTTTACTCCACTTTTCTACATAAGGCGCTCTGCGTGTAGCGAACTGCTTAGATGAAAGACTGCCCTAGGACTCCTAGAGTCCTGTGCCTCTCCCCAAAGCCTGAAGTGTTACACACAAAACTGTGCTGTGGCGGAAGTTGCAACGCAAGCTGCCTTTCTCCTAGAGATACGGTGACTCCAGGTATGAGGTCCTAGAAGGACTGGGAAGCAGAGAGTTTTTCTCAGTACCGCCTAGACTAGGGCAACGAGGACGATTTCCATGGTATGCTGGACTTGCTAGGACCGTGTTCATGAAGCCGTTGGTGAGCTGGGGATATCTAGCTCGCCCAAGGAAGAGTGCAGCGTGTGACTCTTCACTCGACCTCCGCAGGGCCACCCTGAATGGCCTACGGGTCTGAGTGTGGCCCAGCAAGCCCAGCAAGCCCAGGGGAGCCTGGGGGTACTCAGGGTCCCTGTACGGAAACGAGTGCTGCCGCGAGGGGTCTACGAGTCCTGAAAAGCTTCCTAGCGTTCAAGTAAAGCAGAAGAGTGACTAAGGCCTCCTGGAAGCTGTTGCACGCCTAGCCCCCTGCATGGCATATCAGGGTCCTCCTTCGAAGCGAGGGCTCACATTGAGTTTCCCTTTCGCTATAAAACAGGACAGGATGAGCTCTGACTCAGAAACTGAAATACCCTGTCTCTTCGTGTAACCTCTTTTTCCCTCTCACAACCATGCCTGCAATGAGTATAAGCCTGACAACAGCAGTGTTTTAAAGGGAGCTTCAAGGCGTATAAGAGGAGCTTTCAAGGTGGGAAAACAAGGCCAGTCCCATCAGGCACCATCTCCAGGTTGACACGCAGCGTAAGTGTCTCAGGGTACTGGCAGGTCAAAAGAGACCTAGCTACCTCCCTGGCTCTTCCCTTATTCAACTTTTCCACATAAGGTGCTCTGCGTGTAGCGAACTGCTTAGATGAAAGACTGCCCTAGGACTCCTAGGGTCCTGTGCCTCTCCCAAAAGCCTGAAGTGTTACACACAAAACTGTGCTGTAGTGGAGGTTGCAATGCAAGCTGCCTTTCTCTTGCGATACGGTGACTCCGGGTATGAGGTCCTAGAAGGACTTGGAAGCAGAGAGTTTTTCTCAGTACAGCTCAGACTAGGGTAACGAGGACGACTTCCATGGTATGCTGGACTTTCTAGAACCGTGTTCATGAAACCCTTCTGTAGCTGGGGGTATCTAGCTCCCCAAATGAAGCGTGCAGCGTGTTACCCTTCACTCGGCCTACCCAGGGGCCCCCAGACGCGCCTACGGGTCTGACTGTGGCCCAGCAAGCCCAGGGAAGCCTTGGAGTACTCAGGTTCTTTGTACGGAAACGAGTGCTGCCGCGAGGGGTCTAGGAGTCCTGAAAACCTTACTGGCGTTCAACTAAACCAAGAGAACGACTAAGGCCTCATGGAAACTGTTGCACGCCCACCCCGCTACATGGCATATCAGGGCCCACCTTCGAAGTGGGGGCTCACTTTGAGTTTCCCTTTAGCTATAAAACAGGACAGGATGAGCTCTGACTCAGATACTGAAATACCCTGTCTCTTCGTGTAACCTCTTTTTCCCTCTCACAGCCATGCCTGCAATGAGTATAAGCCTGACAACAACAGTGTTTTTAAGGGAGCTTCAAGGCGCCCAAGAGGAGCTTTCAAGGTGGGAAAACAAGGCCAGTCCCATCAGGCACCATCTCCAGGGTGACACGCAGCGTGCCTCTGGGTACTGGCAGGTCAAAAGAGACCTAGCTACCTCCCTGGCTCTTCCCTTACTCCACTTTTCTACATAAGGTGCTCTGCGTGTAGCGAACTGCTTAGATGAAAGACTGCCCTAGGACTCCTAGAGTCCTGTGCCTCTCCCCAAAGCCTGAAGTGTTACACACAAAACTGTGCTGTGGCGGAAGTTGCAACGCAAGCTGCCTTTCTCCTAGAGATACGGTGACTCCAGGTATGAGGTCCTAGAAGGACTGGGAAGCAGAGAGTTTTTCTCAGTACCGCCTAGACTAGGGCAACGAGGACGATTTCCATGGTATGCTGGACTTGCTAGGACCGTGTTCATGAAGCCGTTGGTGAGCTGGGGATATCTAGCTCGCCCAAGGAAGAGTGCAGCGTGTGACTCTTCACTCGACCTCCGCAGGGCCACCCTGAATGGCCTACGGGTCTGAGTGTGGCCCAGCAAGCCCAGCAAGCCCAGGGGAGCCTGGGGGTACTCAGGGTCCCTGTACGGAAACGAGTGCTGCCGCGAGGGGTCTACGAGTCCTGAAAAGCTTACTAGCGTTCAACTAAAGCAGAAGAGTGACTAAGGCCTCCTGGAAGCTGCTGCACGCCTACTCCGCTGCATGGCATATCAGGGCCCTCCTTCGAAGCTAGGCCTCACTTTGAGTTTCCCTTTAGCTAGAGAACAGGACAGGATGAGCGCTGAATCAGAAACTGGACTACGTGTTTCTTCGTGAAACCTCTTTTCCCCTCTCCCAGCCATGCCTGTCGTGAGTATAAGCCCGACACCAACAGTGTTTTTCAGTTAGCTTCTAGGCGTATGAAAGGGGCTTTCATGACGGGACAACAAGGCCAGCCCCATCAGGTCCTGTTTCCAGATTGACACGCAGCAGAAGTATCTGTGGTTTCTAAGAGGTCAAAAGAGACCTAGCTCCTCACTGGGTCCTTGGAGAATCAACTTTTCTATGCAGGGTGCTCTGCGTGTAGCCAACTGCCTAAATGAAAGAATTCCCTAGGTGTCCTGGGCTCCTGGGCATCTTCCGAAAGCCTGCGGCGTTACACCCGAAAGTGTGCTCTAGTTGCACTTGGACCACAAGCCGACTTTCTCCTAGAGGTTGGTTGACTTCAGCTAGGAGCCGGTAGAAGGAATTGTAAGCAAAGAGTTTTTCTCAGTACAGCTCGGACTACTGTAAGCAGGCAGACTTGCATGGCCTGCTGCACCTACTACAACCGTGTTCCTGAGGCTGTTGGTGAGCTGAGGCAATCGAGCTCCCCCGAGGGAGCGTGCATCATGCTGCCCTTCACTCGGCACAGACACGGGTACTCCGAAGGGTCTACGTGTCTGAATGTTGATCTTCAACTCAGGAGAGCCTGGGGGTACTCAGTGTGCTTGTACGGAAACGGGTGCAGACGCAAGGAAGCAGGCGTCCTGAGAAGATTAGTACCGTTAAACTAATGCAGAAGTGCGACTAAGGCCTCATGGAAGCTGCGCACTCCTACCCTGCTGCATGGCATATCAGGGCCCTCCTTCGAAGCTAGGCCTCACTTTGAGATTCCCTTTAGCTAGAGAACAGGACAGGATGAACTCTGACCGAGAAACTGGGATACCCGGTTTCTTCGTAAAACCATTTTTTCCCTCTCACAGCCATGCCTGCCGTGAGCATAAGTCTGACAACCACAGTGTTTTTAAGGGAGCTTCAAGGCGCATAAGAGGAGCTTTCAAGGTGGGGAAACAAGGCCAGTCCCATCAGGCACCATCTCCAGGGTGACACGCAGTGTAAAAGTCCGTGGATTCTTGCAGCTCAGCAGAGACCTAGCTACCTCCCTGGCTGTTCCCTGATTCAACTTATCTACACAGGGGGCTCTGCTTTAACGAACTGCCTAGACGAAAGAGTGCCCTAGGACTCCTAGGGTCCTGTGCCTCTCCCTAAAGCCTGAAGTATTACACACAAAACTGTGCTGTAGAGGAAGTTGCAATGCAAGCCTCCTTTCTCCTTGAGATACGGTGACTTCAGGTATGAGGTCCTAGAAGGACTTGGAAGCAGAGAGTTTTCCTCAGTACAGCTCAGACTAGGGCAACGAGGACGACTTCCATGGTATGCTGAACTTTCTACTACCGTGTTCATGAAACCTTTCGATAGCTGGGGATATCTAGCTCCCCCAAGGAAGAGTGCAGCGTGTTCCCCTTCACTAGGTCTAGCCAGTGGCCCCCTGACGGGCCGACGGGCCTGATTGTGGCCCCGCAAGCCCAAGGAAACCTTGGAGTACTCAGTGTCCTTATACGGAAAGGAGTGCTCCACGAGGGGTCTAGGAGTCCTGAAAAGCTTCCTAGCGTTCAAGTAAAGCAGAAGAGTGACTAAGGCCTCCTGGAAGCTGTTGCACGCCTAGCCCCCTGCATGGCATATCAGGGTCCTCCTTCGAAGCGAGGGCTCACATTGAGTTTCCCTTTCGCTATAAAACAGGACAGGATGAGCTCTGACTCAGAAACTGAAATACCCTGTCTCTTCGTGTAACCTCTTTTTCCCTCTCACAACCATGCCTGCAATGAGTATAAGCCTGACAACAGCAGTGTTTTAAAGGGAGCTTCAAGGCGTATAAGAGGATCTTTCAAGGTGGGAAAACAAGGCCAGTCCCATCAGGCACCATCTCCAGGTTGACACGCAGCGTAAGTGTCTCAGGGTACTGGCAGGTCAAAAGAGACCTAGCTACCTCCCTGGCTCTTCCCTTATTCAACTTTTCCACATAAGGTGCTCTGCGTGTAGCGAACTGCTTAGATGAAAGACTGCCCTAGGACTCCTAGGGTCCTGTGCCTCTCCCAAAAGCCTGAAGTGTTACACACAAAACTGTGCTGTGGCGGAAGTTGCAAGGCAAGCTGCCTTTCTCCTAGAGATACGGTGACTCCGGGTATGAGGTCCTAGAAGGACTGGGAAGCAGAGAGTTTTTCTCAGTACCGCCTAGACTAGGGCAACGAGGACGATTTCCATGGTATGCTGGACTTGCTAGGACCGTGTTCATGAAGCCGTTGGTGAGCTGGGGATATCTAGCTCGCCCAAGGAAGAGTGCAGCGTGTGACTCTTCACTCGACCTCCGCAGGGCCACCCTGAATGGCCTACGGGTCTGAGTGTGGCCCAGCAAGCCCAGCAAGCCCAGGGGAGCCTGGGGGTACTCAGGGTCCCTGTACGGAAACGAGTGCTGCCGCGAGGGGTCTACGAGTCCTGAAAAGCTTCCTAGCGTTCAAGTAAAGCAGAAGAGTGACTAAGGCCTCCTGGAAGCTGTTGCACGCCTAGCCCCCTGCATGGCATATCAGGGTCCTCCTTCGAAGCGAGGGCTCACATTGAGTTTCCCTTTCGCTATAAAACAGGACAGGATGAGCTCTGACTCAGAAACTGAAATACCCTGTCTCTTCGTGTAACCTCTTTTTCCCTCTCACAACCATGCCTGCAATGAGTATAAGCCTGACAACAGCAGTGTTTTAAAGGGAGCTTCAAGGCGTATAAGAGGAGCTTTCAAGGTGGGAAAACAAGGCCAGTCCCATCAGGCACCATCTCCAGGTTGACACGCAGCGTAAGTGTCTCAGGGTACTGGCAGGTCAAAAGAGACCTAGCTACCTCCCTGGCTCTTCCCTTATTCAACTTTTCCACATAAGGTGCTCTGCGTGTAGCGAACTGCTTAGATGAAAGACTGCCCTAGGACTCCTAGGGTCCTGTGCCTCTCCCAAAAGCCTGAAGTGTTACACACAAAACTGTGCTGTAGTGGAGGTTGCAATGCAAGCTGCCTTTCTCTTGCGATACGGTGACTCCGGGTATGAGGTCCTAGAAGGACTTGGAAGCAGAGAGTTTTTCTCAGTACAGCTCAGACTAGGGTAACGAGGACGACTTCCATGGTATGCTGGACTTTCTAGAACCGTGTTCATGAAACCCTTCTGTAGCTGGGGGTATCTAGCTCCCCAAATGAAGCGTGCAGCGTGTTACCCTTCACTCGGCCTACCCAGGGGCCCCCAGACGCGCCTACGGGTCTGACTGTGGCCCAGCAAGCCCAGGGAAGCCTTGGAGTACTCAGGTTCTTTGTACGGAAACGAGTGCTGCCGCGAGGGGTCTAGGAGTCCTGAAAACCTTACTGGCGTTCAACTAAACCAAGAGAACGACTAAGGCCTCATGGAAACTGTTGCACGCCCACCCCGCTACATGGCATATCAGGGCCCACCTTCGAAGTGGGGGCTCACTTTGAGTTTCCCTTTAGCTATAAAACAGGACAGGATGAGCTCTGACTCAGATACTGAAATACCCTGTCTCTTCGTGTAACCTCTTTTTCCCTCTCACAGCCATGCCTGCAATGAGTATAAGCCTGACAACAACAGTGTTTTTAAGGGAGCTTCAAGGCGCCCAAGAGGAGCTTTCAAGGTGGGAAAACAAGGCCAGTCCCATCAGGCACCATCTCCAGGGTGACACGCAGCGTGCCTCTGGGTACTGGCAGGTCAAAAGAGACCTAGCTACCTCCCTGGCTCTTCCCTTACTCCACTTTTCTACATAAGGTGCTCTGCGTGTAGCGAACTGCTTAGATGAAAGACTGCCCTAGGACTCCTAGAGTCCTGTGCCTCTCCCCAAAGCCTGAAGTGTTACACACAAAACTGTGCTGTGGCGGAAGTTGCAACGCAAGCTGCCTTTCTCCTAGAGATACGGTGACTCCAGGTATGAGGTCCTAGAAGGACTGGGAAGCAGAGAGTTTTTCTCAGTACCGCCTAGACTAGGGCAACGAGGACGATTTCCATGGTATGCTGGACTTGCTAGGACCGTGTTCATGAAGCCGTTGGTGAGCTGGGGATATCTAGCTCGCCCAAGGAAGAGTGCAGCGTGTGACTCTTCACTCGACCTCCGCAGGGCCACCCTGAATGGCCTACGGGTCTGAGTGTGGCCCAGCAAGCCCAGCAAGCCCAGGGGAGCCTGGGGGTACTCAGGGTCCCTGTACGGAAACGAGTGCTGCCGCGAGGGGTCTACGAGTCCTGAAAAGCTTACTAGCGTTCAACTAAAGCAGAAGAGTGACTAAGGCCTCATGGAAGCTGCTGCACGCCTACTCCGCTGCATGGCATATCAGGGCCCTCCTTCGAAGCTAGGCCTCACTTTGAGTTTCCCTTTAGCTAGAGAACAGGACAGGATGAGCGCTGAATCAGAAACTGGACTACGTGTTTCTTCGTGAAACCTCTTTTCCCCTCTCCCAGCCATGCCTGTCGTGAGTATAAGCCCGACACCAACAGTGTTTTTCAGTTAGCTTCTAGGCGCATGAAAGGGGCTTTCATGACGGGACAACAAGGCCAGCCCCATCAGGTCCTGTTTCCAGATTGACACGCAGCAGAAGTATCTGTGGTTTCTAAGAGGTCAAAAGAGACCTAGCTCCTCACTGGGTCCTTGGAGAATCAACTTTTCTATGCAGGGTGCTCTGCGTGTAGCCAACTGCCTAAATGAAAGAATTCCCTAGGTGTCCTGGGCTCCTGGGCATCTTCCGAAAGCCTGCGGCGTTACACCCGAAAGTGTGCTCTAGTTGCACTTGGACCACAAGCCGACTTTCTCCTAGAGGTTGGTTGACTTCAGCTAGGAGCCGGTAGAAGGAATTGTAAGCAAAGAGTTTTTCTCAGTACAGCTCGGACTACTGTAAGCAGGCAGACTTGCATGGCCTGCTGCACCTACTACAACCGTGTTCCTGAGGCTGTTGGTGAGCTGAGGCAATCGAGCTCCCCCGAGGGAGCGTGCATCATGCTGCCCTTCACTCGGCACAGACACGGGTACTCCGAAGGGTCTACGTGTCTGAATGTTGATCTTCAACTCAGGAGAGCCTGGGGGTACTCAGTGTGCTTGTACGGAAACGGGTGCAGACGCAAGGAAGCAGGCGTCCTGAGAAGATTAGTACCGTTAAACTAATGCAGAAGTGCGACTAAGGCCTCATGGAAGCTGCGCACTCCTACCCTGCTGCATGGCATATCAGGGCCCTCCTTCGAAGCTAGGCCTCACTTTGAGATTCCCTTTAGCTAGAGAACAGGACAGGATGAACTCTGACCGAGAAACTGGGATACCCGGTTTCTTCGTAAAACCATTTTTTCCCTCTCACAGCCATGCCTGCCGTGAGCATAAGTCTGACAACCACAGTGTTTTTAAGGGAGCTTCAAGGCGCATAAGAGGAGCTTTCAAGGTGGGGAAACAAGGCCAGTCCCATCAGGCACCATCTCCAGGGTGACACGCAGTGTAAAAGTCCGTGGATTCTTGCAGCTCAGCAGAGACCTAGCTACCTCCCTGGCTGTTCCCTGATTCAACTTATCTACACAGGGGGCTCTGCTTTAACGAACTGCCTAGACGAAAGAGTGCCCTAGGACTCCTAGGGTCCTGTGCCTCTCCCTAAAGCCTGAAGTATTACACACAAAACTGTGCTGTAGAGGAAGTTGCAATGCAAGCCTCCTTTCTCCTTGAGATACGGTGACTTCAGGTATGAGGTCCTAGAAGGACTTGGAAGCAGAGAGTTTTCCTCAGTACAGCTCAGACTAGGGCAACGAGGACGACTTCCATGGTATGCTGAACTTTCTACTACCGTGTTCATGAAACCTTTCGATAGCTGGGGATATCTAGCTCCCCCAAGGAAGAGTGCAGCGTGTTCCCCTTCACTAGGTCTAGCCAGTGGCCCCCTGACGGGCCGACGGGCCTGATTGTGGCCCCGCAAGCCCAAGGAAACCTTGGAGTACTCAGTGTCCTTATACGGAAAGGAGTGCTCCACGAGGGGTCTAGGAGTCCTGAAAAGCTTCCTAGCGTTCAAGTAAAGCAGAAGAGTGACTAAGGCCTCCTGGAAGCTGTTGCACGCCTAGCCCCCTGCATGGCATATCAGGGTCCTCCTTCGAAGCGAGGGCTCACATTGAGTTTCCCTTTCGCTATAAAACAGGACAGGATGAGCTCTGACTCAGAAACTGAAATACCCTGTCTCTTCGTGTAACCACTTTTTCCCTCTCACAACCATGCCTGCAATGAGTAGAAGCCTGACAACAGCAGTGTTTTAAAGGGAGCTTCAAGGCGTATAAGAGGAGCTTTCAAGGTGGGAAAACAAGGCCAGTCCCATCAGGCACCATCTCCAGGTTGACACGCAGCGTAAGTGTCTCAGGGTACTGGCAGGTCAAAAGAGACCTAGCTACCTCCCTGGCTCTTCCCTTATTCAACTTTTCCACATAAGGTGCTCTGCGTGTAGCGAACTGCTTAGATGAAAGACTGCCCTAGGACTCCTAGGGTCCTGTGCCTCTCCCAAAAGCCTGAAGTGTTACACACAAAACTGTGCTGTGGCGGAAGTTGCAAGGCAAGCTGCCTTTCTCCTAGAGATACGGTGACTCCGGGTATGAGGTCCTAGAAGGACTGGGAAGCAGAGAGTTTTTCTCAGTACCGCCTAGACTAGGGCAACGAGGACGATTTCCATGGTATGCTGGACTTGCTAGGACCGTGTTCATGAAGCCGTTGGTGAGCTGGGGATATCTAGCTCGCCCAAGGAAGACTGCAGCGTGTGACTCTTCACTCGACCCCCGCAGGGCCACCCTGAATGCCCTACGGGTCTGAGTGTGGCCCAGCAAGCCCAGCAAGCCCAGGGGAGCCTGGGGGTACTCAGGGTCCCTGTACGGAAACGAGTGCTGCCGCGAGGGGTGTACGAGTCCTGAAGTGCTTACTAGCGTTCAAGTAAAGCAGAAGAGTGACTAAGGCCTCCTGGAAGCTGTTGCACGCCTAGCCCCCTGCATGGCATATCAGGGTCCTCCTTCGAAGCGAGGGCTCACATTGAGTTTCCCTTTCGCTATAAAACAGGACAGGATGAGCTCTGACTCAGAAACTGAAATACCCTGTCTCTTCGTGTAACCTCTTTTTCCCTCTCACAACCATGCCTGCAATGAGTATAAGCCTGACAACAGCAGTGTTTTAAAGGGAGCTTCAAGGCGTATAAGAGGAGCTTTCAAGGTGGGAAAACAAGGCCAGTCCCATCAGGCACCATCTCCAGGGTGACACGCAGCGTAAGTGTCTCAGGGTACTGGCAGGTCAGAAGAGACCTAGCTACCTCCCTGGCTCTTCCCTTATTCAACTTTTCCACATAAGGTGCTCTGCGTGTAGCGAACTGCTTAGATGAAAGACTGCCCTAGGACTCCTAGGGTCCTGTGCCTCTCCCAAAAGCCTGAAGTGTTACACACAAAACTGTGCTGTAGTGGAGGTTGCAATGCAAGCTGCCTTTCTCTTGCGATACGGTGACTCCGGGTATGAGGTCCTAGAAGGACTTGGAAGCAGAGAGTTTTTCTCAGCACAGCTCAGACTAGGGTAACGAGGACGACTTCCATGGTATGCTGGACTTTCTAGAACCGTGTTCATGAAACCCTTCTGTAGCTGGGGATATCTAGCTCCCCAAATGAAGCGTGCAGCGTGTTACCCTTCACTCGGCCTACCCAGGGGCCCCCAGACGCGCCTACGGGTCTGACTGTGGCCCAGCAAGCCCAGGGAAGCCTTGGAGTACTCAGGTTCTTTGTACGGAAACGAGTGCTGCCGCGAGGGGTCTAGGAGTCCTGAAAACCTTACTGGCGTTCAACTAAACCAAGAGAACGACTAAGGCCTCATGGAAACTGTTGCACGCCCACCCCGCTACATGGCATATCAGGGCCCACCTTCGAAGTGGGGGCTCACTTTGAGTTTCCCTTTAGCTATAAAACAGGACAGGATGAGCTCTGACTCAGATACTGAAATACCCTGTCTCTTCGTGTAACCTCTTTTTCCCTCTCACAGCCATGCCTGCAATGAGTATAAGCCTGACAACAACAGTGTTTTTAAGGGAGCTTCAAGGCGCCCAAGAGGAGCTTTCAAGGTGGGAAAACAAGGCCAGTCCCATCAGGCACCATCTCCAGGGTGACACGCAGCGTGTCTCTGGGTACTGGCAGGTCAAAAGAGACCTAGCTACCTCCCTGGCTCTTCCCTTACTCCACTTTTCTACATAAGGTGCTCTGCGTGTAGCGAACTGCTTAGATGAAAGACTGCCCTAGGACTCCTAGAGTCCTGTGCCTCTCCCCAAAGCCTGAAGTGTTACACACAAAACTGTGCTGTGGCGGAAGTTGCAACGCAAGCTGCCTTTCTCCTAGAGATACGGTGACTCCAGGTATGAGGTCCTAGAAGGACTGGGAAGCAGAGAGTTTTTCTCAGTACCGCCTAGACTAGGGCAACGAGGACGATTTCCATGGTATGCTGGACTTGCTAGGACCGTGTTCATGAAGCCGTTGGTGAGCTGGGGATATCTAGCTCGCCCAAGGAAGAGTGCAGCGTGTGACTCTTCACTCGACCTCCGCAGGGCCACCCTGAATGGCCTACGGGTCTGAGTGTGGCCCAGCAAGCCCAGCAAGCCCAGGGGAGCCTGGGGGTACTCAGGGTCCCTGTACGGAAACGAGTGCTGCCGCGAGGGGTCTACGAGTCCTGAAAAGCTTACTAGCGTTCAACTAAAGCAGAAGAGTGACTAAGGCCTCATGGAAGCTGCTGCACGCCTACTCCGCTGCATGGCATATCAGGGCCCTCCTTCGAAGCTAGGCCTCACTTTGAGTTTCCCTTTAGCTAGAGAACAGGACAGGATGAGCGCTGAATCAGAAACTGGACTACGTGTTTCTTCGTGAAACCTCTTTTCCCCTCTCCCAGCCATGCCTGTCGTGAGTATAAGCCCGACACCAACAGTGTTTTTCAGTTAGCTTCTAGGCGCATGAAAGGGGCTTTCATGACGGGACAACAAGGCTAGCCCCATCAGGTCCTGTTTCCAGATTGACACGCAGCAGAAGTATCTGTGGTTTCTAAGAGGTCAAAAGAGACCTAGCTCCTCACTGGGTCCTTGGAGAATCAACTTTTCTATGCAGGGTGCTCTGCGTGTAGCCAACTGCCTAAATGAAAGAATTCCCTAGGTGTCCTGGGCTCCTGGGCATCTTCCGAAAGCCTGCGGCGTTACACCCGAAAGTGTGCTCTAGTTGCACTTGGACCACAAGCCGACTTTCTCCTAGAGGTTGGTTGACTTCAGCTAGGAGCCGGTAGAAGGAATTGTAAGCAAAGAGTTTTTCTCAGTACAGCTCGGACTACTGTAAGCAGGCAGACTTGCATGGCCTGCTGCACCTACTACAACCGTGTTCCTGAGGCTGTTGGTGAGCTGAGGCAATCGAGCTCCCCCGAGGGAGCGTGCATCATGCTGCCCTTCACTCGGCACAGACACGGGTACTCCGAAGGGTCTACGTGTCTGAATGTTGATCTTCAACTCAGGAGAGCCTGGGGGTACTCAGTGTGCTTGTACGGAAACGGGTGCAGACGCAAGGAAGCAGGCGTCCTGAGAAGATTAGTACCGTTAAACTAATGCAGAAGTGCGACTAAGGCCTCATGGAAGCTGCGCACTCCTACCCTGCTGCATGGCATATCAGGGCCCTCCTTCGAAGCTAGGCCTCACTTTGAGATTCCCTTTAGCTAGAGAACAGGACAGGATGAACTCTGACCGAGAAACTGGGATACCCGGTTTCTTCGTAAAACCATTTTTTCCCTCTCACAGCCATGCCTGCCGTGAGCATAAGTCTGACAACCACAGTGTTTTTAAGGGAGCTTCAAGGCGCATAAGAGGAGCTTTCAAGGTGGGGAAACAAGGCCAGTCCCATCAGGCACCATCTCCAGGGTGACACGCAGTGTAAAAGTCCGTGGATTCTTGCAGCTCAGCAGAGACCTAGCTACCTCCCTGGCTGTTCCCTGATTCAACTTATCTACACAGGGGGCTCTGCTTTAACGAACTGCCTAGACGAAAGAGTGCCCTAGGACTCCTAGGGTCCTGTGCCTCTCCCTAAAGCCTGAAGTATTACACACAAAACTGTGCTGTAGAGGAAGTTGCAATGCAAGCCTCCTTTCTCCTTGAGATACGGTGACTTCAGGTATGAGGTCCTAGAAGGACTTGGAAGCAGAGAGTTTTCCTCAGTACAGCTCAGACTAGGGCAACGAGGACGACTTCCATGGTATGCTGAACTTTCTACTACCGTGTTCATGAAACCTTTCGATAGCTGGGGATATCTAGCTCCCCCAAGGAAGAGTGCAGCGTGTTCCCCTTCACTAGGTCTAGCCAGTGGCCCCCTGACGGGCCGACGGGCCTGATGGTGGCCCAGCAAGCCCAGGGAAACCTTGGAGTACTCAGTGTCCTTATACGGAAAGGAGTGCTCCGCGAGGGGTCTAGGAGTCCTGAAAAGCTTCCTAGCGTTCAAGTAAAGCAGAAGAGTGACTAAGGCCTCCTGGAAGCTGTTGCACGCCTAGCCCGCTGCATGGCATATCAGGGTCCTCCTTCGAAGCGAGGGCTCACATTGAGTTTCCCTTTCGCTATAAAACAGGACAGGATGAGCTCTGACTCAGAAACTGAAATACCCTGTCTCTTCGTGTAACCTCTTTTTCCCTCTCACAACCATGCCTGCAATGAGTATAAGCCTGACAACAGCAGTGTTTTAAAGGGAGCTTCAAGGCGTATAAGAGGAGCTTTCAAGGTGGGAAAACAAGGCCAGTCCCATCAGGCACCATCTCCAGGGTGACACGCAGCGTAAGTGTCTCAGGGTACTGGCAGGTCAAAAGAGACCTAGCTACCTCCCTGGCTCTTCCCTTATTCAACTTTTCCACATAAGGTGCTCTGCGTGTAGCGAACTGCTTAGATGAAAGACTGCCCTAGGACTCCTAGGGTCCTGTGCCTCTCCCAAAAGCCTGAAGTGTTACACACAAAACTGTGCTGTGGCGGAAGTTGCAAGGCAAGCTGCCTTTCTCCTAGAGATACGGTGACTCCGGGTATGAGGTCCTAGAAGGACTGGGAAGCAGAGAGTTTTTCTCAGTACCGCCTAGACTAGGGCAACGAGGACGATTTCCATGGTATTCTGGACTTGCTAGGACCGTGTTCATGAAGCCGTTGGTGAGCTGGGGATATCTAGCTCGCCCAAGGAAGAGTGCAGCGTGTGACTCTTCACTCGACCTCCGCAGGGCCACCCTGAATGCCCTACGGGTCTGAGTGTGGCCCAGCAAGCCCAGCAAGCCCAGGGGAGCCTGGGGGTACTCAGGGTCCCTGTACGGAAACGAGTGCTGCCGCGAGGGGTGTACGAGTCCTGAAAAGCTTACTAGCGTTCAAGTAAAGCAGAAGAGTGACTAAGGCCTCCTGGAAGCTGTTGCACGCCTAGCCCCCTGCATGGCATATCAGGGTCCTCCTTCGAAGCGAGGGCTCACATTGAGTTTCCCTTTCGCTATAAAACAGGACAGGATGAGCTCTGACTCAGAAACTGAAATACCCTGTCTCTTCGTGTAACCTCTTTTTCCCTCTCACAACCATGCCTGCAATGAGTATAAGCCTGACAACAGCAGTGTTTTAAAGGGAGCTTCAAGGCGTATAAGAGGAGCTTTCAAGGTGGGAAAACAAGGCCAGTCCCATCAGGCACCATCTCCAGGGTGACACGCAGCGTAAGTGTCTCAGGGTACTGGCAGGTCAGAAGAGACCTAGCTACCTCCCTGGCTCTTCCCTTATTCAACTTTTCCACATAAGGTGCTCTGCGTGTAGCGAACTGCTTAGATGAAAGACTGCCCTAGGACTCCTAGGGTCCTGTGCCTCTCCCAAAAGCCTGAAGTGTTACACACAAAACTGTGCTGTAGTGGAGGTTGCAATGCAAGCTGCCTTTCTCTTGCGATACGGTGACTCCGGGTATGAGGTCCTAGAAGGACTTGGAAGCAGAGAGTTTTTCTCAGCACAGCTCAGACTAGGGTAACGAGGACGACTTCCATGGTATGCTGGACTTTCTAGAACCGTGTTCATGAAACCCTTCTGTAGCTGGGGATATCTAGCTCCCCAAATGAAGCGTGCAGCGTGTTACCCTTCACTCGGCCTACCCAGGGGCCCCCAGACGCGCCTACGGGTCTGACTGTGGCCCAGCAAGCCCAGGGAAGCCTTGGAGTACTCAGGTTCTTTGTACGGAAACGAGTGCTGCCGCGAGGGGTCTAGGAGTCCTGAAAACCTTACTGGCGTTCAACTAAACCAAGAGAACGACTAAGGCCTCATGGAAACTGTTGCACGCCCACCCCGCTACATGGCATATCAGGGCCCACCTTCGAAGTGGGGGCTCACTTTGAGTTTCCCTTTAGCTATAAAACAGGACAGGATGAGCTCTGACTCAGATACTGAAATACCCTGTCTCTTCGTGTAACCTCTTTTTCCCTCTCACAGCCATGCCTGCAATGAGTATAAGCCTGACAACAACAGTGTTTTTAAGGGAGCTTCAAGGCGCCCAAGAGGAGCTTTCAAGGTGGGAAAACAAGGCCAGTCCCATCAGGCACCATCTCCAGGGTGACACGCAGCGTGTCTCTGGGTACTGGCAGGTCAAAAGAGACCTAGCTACCTCCCTGGCTCTTCCCTTACTCCACTTTTCTACATAAGGTGCTCTGCGTGTAGCGAACTGCTTAGATGAAAGACTGCCCTAGGACTCCTAGAGTCCTGTGCCTCTCCCCAAAGCCTGAAGTGTTACACACAAAACTGTGCTGTGGCGGAAGTTGCAACGCAAGCTGCCTTTCTCCTAGAGATACGGTGACTCCAGGTATGAGGTCCTAGAAGGACTGGGAAGCAGAGAGTTTTTCTCAGTACCGCCTAGACTAGGGCAACGAGGACGATTTCCATGGTATGCTGGACTTGCTAGGACCGTGTTCATGAAGCCGTTGGTGAGCTGGGGATATCTAGCTCGCCCAAGGAAGAGTGCAGCGTGTAACTCTTCACTCAACCTCCGCAGGGCCACCCTGAATGGCCTACGGGTCTGAGTGTGGCCCAGCAAGCCCAGCAAGCCCAGGGGAGCCTGGGGGTACTCAGGGTCCCTGTACGGAAACGAGTGCTGCCGCGAGGGGTCTACGAGTCCTGAAAAGCTTACTAGCGTTCAACTAAAGCAGAAGAGTGACTAAGGCCTCCTGGAAGCTGCTGCAAGCCTACTCCGCTGCATGGCATATCAGGGCCCTCCTTCGAAGCTAGGCCTCACTTTGAGTTTCCCTTTAGCTAGAGAACAGGACAGGATGAGCGCTGAATCAGAAACTGGACTACGTGTTTCTTCGTGAAACCTCTTTTCCCCTCTCCCAGCCATGCCTGTCGTGAGTATAAGCCCGACACCAACAGTGTTTTTCAGTTAGCTTCTAGGCGCATGAAAGGGGCTTTCATGACGGGACAACAAGGCTAGCCCCATCAGGTCCTGTTTCCAGATTGACACGCAGCAGAAGTATCTGTGGTTTCTAAGAGGTCAAAAGAGACCTAGCTCCTCACTGCGTCCTTGGAGAATCAACTTTTCTATGCAGGGTGCTCTGCGTGTAGCCAACTGCCTAAATGAAAGAATTCCCTAGGTGTCCTGGGCTCCTGGGCATCTTCCGAAAGCCTGCGGCGTTACACCCGAAAGTGTGCTCTAGTTGCACTTGGACCACAAGCCGACTTTCTCCTAGAGGTTGGTTGACTTCAGCTAGGAGCCGGTAGAAGGAATTGTAAGCAAAGAGTTTTTCTCAGTACAGCTCGGACTACTGTAAGCAGGCAGACTTGCATGGCCTGCTGCACCTACTACAACCGTGTTCCTGAGGCTGTTGGTGAGCTGAGGCAATCGAGCTCCCCCGAGGGAGCGTGCATCATGCTGCCCTTCACTCGGCACAGACACGGGTACTCCGAAGGGTCTACGTGTCTGAATGTTGATCTTCAACTCAGGAGAGCCTGGGGGTACTCAGTGTGCTTGTACGGAAACGGGTGCAGACGCAAGGAAGCAGGCGTCCTGAGAAGATTAGTACCGTTAAACTAATGCAGAAGTGCGACTAAGGCCTCATGGAAGCTGCGCACTCCTACCCTGCTGCATGGCATATCAGGGCCCTCCTTCGAAGCTAGGCCTCACTTTGAGATTCCCTTTAGCTAGAAAACAGGACAGGATGAACTCTGACCGAGAAACTGGGATACCCGGTTTCTTCGTAAAACCATTTTTTCCCTCTCACAGCCATGCCTGCCGTGAGCATAAGTCTGACAACCACAGTGTTTTTAAGGGAGCTTCAAGGCGCATAAGAGGAGCTTTCAAGGTGGGGAAACAAGGCCAGTCCCATCAGGCACCATCTCCAGGGTGACACGCAGTGTAAAAGTCCGTGGATTCTTGCAGCTCAGCAGAGACCTAGCTACCTCCCTGGCTGTTCCCTGATTCAACTTATCTACACAGGGGGCTCTGCTTTAACGAACTGCCTAGACGAAAGAGTGCCCTAGGACTCCTAGGGTCCTGTGCCTCTCCCTAAAGCCTGAAGTATTACACACAAAACTGTGCTGTAGAGGAAGTTGCAATGCAAGCCTCCTTTCTCCTTGAGATACGGTGACTTCAGGTATGAGGTCCTAGAAGGACTTGGAAGCAGAGAGTTTTCCTCAGTACAGCTCAGACTAGGGCAACGAGGACGACTTCCATGGTATGCTGAACTTTCTACTACCGTGTTCATGAAACCTTTCGATAGCTGGGGATATCTAGCTCCCCCAAGGAAGAGTGCAGCGTGTTCCCCTTCACTAGGTCTAGCCAGTGGCCCCCTGACGGGCCGACTGGCCTGATGGTGGCCCAGCAAGCCCAGGGAAACCTTGGAGTACTCAGTGTCCTTATACGGAAAGGAGTGCTCCGCGAGGGGTCTAGGAGTCCTGAAAAGCTTCCTAGCGTTCAAGTAAAGCAGAAGAGTGACTAAGGCCTCCTGGAAGCTGTTGCACGCCTAGCCCGCTGCATGGCATATCAGGGTCCTCCTTCGAAGCGAGGGCTCACATTGAGTTTCCCTTTCGCTATAAAACAGGACAGGATGAGCTCTGACTCAGAAACTGAAATACCCTGTCTCTTCGTGTAACCTCTTTTTCCCTCTCAAAACCATGCCTGCAATGAGTATAAGCCTGACAACAGCAGTGTTTTAAAGGGAGCTTCAAGGCGTATAAGAGGAGCTTTCAAGGTGGGAAAACAAGGCCAGTCCCATCAGGCACCATCTCCAGGTTGACACGCAGCGTAAGTGTCTCAGGGTACTGGCAGGTCAAAAGAGACCTAGCTACCTCCCTGGCTCTTCCCTTATTCAACTTTTCCACATAAGGTGCTCTGCGTGTAGCGAACTGCTTAGATGAAAGACTGCCCTAGGACTCCTAGGGTCCTGTGCCTCTCCCAAAAGCCTGAAGTGTTACACACAAAACTGTGCTGTGGCGGAAGTTGCAACGCAAGCGGCCTTTCTCCTAGAGATACGGTGACTCCAGGTATGAGGTCCTAGAAGGACTGGGAAGCAGAGAGTTTTTCTCAGTACCGCCTAGACTAGGGCAACGAGGACGATTTCCATGGTATGCTGGACTTGCTAGGACCGTGTTCATGAAGCCGTTGGTGAGCTGGGGATATCTAGCTCGCCCAAGGAAGAGTGCAGCGTGTGACTCTTCACTCGACCTCCGCAGGGCCACCCTGAATGGCCTACGGGTCTGAGTGTGGCCCAGCAAGCCCAGCAAGCCCAGGGGAGCCTGGGGGTACTCAGGGTCCCTGTACGGAAACGAGTGCTGCCGCGAGGGGTCTACGAGTCCTGAAAAGCTTCCTAGCGTTCAAGTAAAGCAGAAGAGTGACTAAGGCCTCATGGAAGCTGCTGCACGCCTACTCCGCTGCATGGCATATCAGGGCCCTCCTTCGAAGCTAGGCCTCACTTTGAGTTTCCCTTTAGCTAGAGAACAGGACAGGATGAGCGCTGAATCAGAAACTGGACTACGTGTTTCTTCGTGAAACCTCTTTTCCCCTCTCCCAGCCATGCCTGTCGTGAGTATAAGCCCGACACCAACAGTGTTTTTCAGTTAGCTTCTAGGCGCATGAAAGGGGCTTTCATGACGGGACAACAAGGCTAGCCCCATCAGGTCCTGTTTCGAGATTGACACGCAGCAGAAGTATCTGTGGTTTCTAAGAGGTCTAAAGAGACCTAGCTCCTCACTGGGTCCTTGGAGAATCAACTTTTCTATGCAGGGTGCTCTGCGTGTAGCCAACTGCCTAAATGAAAGAATTCCCTAGGTGTCCTGGGCTCCTGGGCCTCTTCCAAAAGCCTGCGGCGTTACACCCGAAAGTGTGCTCTAGTTGCACTTGGACCACAAGCCGACTTTCTCCTAGAGGTTGGTTGACTTCAGCTAGGAGCCGGTAGAAGGAATTGTAAGCAAAGAGTTTTTCTCAGTACAGCTCGGACTACTGTAAGCAGGCAGACTTGCATGGCCTGCTGCACCTACTACAACCGTGTTCCTGAGGCTGTTGGTGAGCTGAGGCAATCGAGCTCCCCCGAGGGAGCGTGCATCATGCTGCCCTTCACTCGGCACAGACACGGGTACTCCGAAGGGTCTACGTGTCTGAATGTTGATCTTCAACTCAGGAGAGCCTGGGGGTACTCAGTGTGCTTGTACGGAAACGGGTGCAGACGCAAGGAAGCAGGCGTCCTGAGAAGATTAATACCGTTAAACTAATGCAGAAGTGCGACTAAGGCCTCATGGAAGCTGCGCACTCCTACCCTGCTGCATGGCATATCAGGGCCCTCCTTCGAAGCTAGGCCTCACTTTGAGATTCCCTTTAGCTAGAGAACAGGACAGGATGAACTCTGACCGAGAAACTGGGATACCCGGTTTCTTCGTAAAACCATTTTTTCCCTCTCACAGCCATGCCTGCCGTGAGCATAAGTCTGACAACCACAGTGTTTTTAAGGGAGCTTCAAGGCGCATAAGAGGAGCTTTCAAGGTGGGGAAACAAGGCCAGTCCCATCAGGCACCATCTCCAGGGTGACACGCAGTGTAAAAGTCCGTGGATTCTTGCAGCTCAGCAGAGACCTAGCTACCTCCCTGGCTGTTCCCTGATTCAACTTATCTACACAGGGGGCTCTGCTTTAACGAACTGCCTAGACGAAAGAGTGCCCTAGGACTCCTAGGGTCCTGTGCCTCTCCCTAAAGCCTGAAGTATTACACACAAAACTGTGCTGTAGAGGAAGTTGCAATGCAAGCCTCCTTTCTCCTTGAGATACGGTGACTTCAGGTATGAGGTCCTAGAAGGACTTGGAAGCAGAGAGTTTTCCTCAGTACAGCTCAGACTAGGGCAACGAGGACGACTTCCATGGTATGCTGAACTTTCTACTACCGTGTTCATGAAACCTTTCGATAGCTGGGGATATCTAGCTCCCCCAAGGAAGAGTGCAGCGTGTTCCCCTTCACTAGGTCTAGCCAGTGGCCCCCTGACGGGCCGACGGGCCTGATTGTGGCCCAGCAAGCCCAGGGAAACCTTGGAGTACTCAGTGTCCTTATACGGAAAGGAGTGCTCCGCGAGGGGTCTAGGAGTCCTGAAAAGCTTCCTAGCGTTCAAGTAAAGCAGAAGAGTGACTAAGGCCTCCTGGAAGCTGTTGCACGCCTAGCCCGCTGCATGGCATATCAGGGTCCTCCTTCGAAGCGAGGGCTCACATTGAGTTTCCCTTTCGCTATAAAACAGGACAGGATGAGCTCTGACTCAGAAACTGAAATACCCTGTCTCTTCGTGTAACCTCTTTTTCCCTCTCACAACCATGCCTGCAATGAGTATAAGCCTGACAACAGCAGTGTTTTAAAGGGAGCTTCAAGGCGTATAAGAGGAGCTTTCAAGGTGGGAAAACAAGGCCAGTCCCATCAGGCACCATCTCCAGGGTGACACGCAGCGTGTCTCTGGGTACTGGCAGGTCAAAAGAGACCTAGCTACCTCCCTGGCTCTTCCCTTACTCCACTTTTCTACATAAGGTGCTCTGCGTGTAGCGAACTGCTTAGATGAAAGACTGCCCTAGGACTCCTAGAGTCCTGTGCCTCTCCCCAAAGCCTGAAGTGTTACACACAAAACTGTGCTGTGGCGGAAGTTGCAACGCAAGCTGCCTTTCTCCTAGAGATACGGTGACTCCAGGTATGAGGTCCTAGAAGGACTGGGAAGCAGAGAGTTTTTCTCAGTACCGCCTAGACTAGGGCAACGAGGACGATTTCCATGGTATGCTGGACTTGCTAGGACCGTGTTCATGAAGCCGTTGGTGAGCTGGGGATATCTAGCTCGCCCAAGGAAGAGTGCAGCGTGTGACTCTTCACTCGACCTCCGCAGGGCCACCCTGAATGGCCTACGGGTCTGAGTGTGGCCCAGCAAGCCCAGCAAGCCCAGGGGAGCCTGGGGGTACTCAGGGTCCCTGTACGGAAACGAGTGCTGCCGCGAGGGGTCTACGAGTCCTGAAAAGCTTCCTAGCGTTCAAGTAAAGCAGAAGAGTGACTAAGGCCTCCTGGAAGCTGCTGCACGCCTACTCCACTGCATGGCATATCAGGGCCCTCCTTCGAAGCTAGGCCTCACTTTGAGTTTCCCTTTAGCTAGAGAACAGGACAGGATGAGCGCTGAATCAGAAACTGGACTACGTGTTTCTTCGTGAAACCTCTTTTCCCCTCTCCCAGCCATGCCTGTCGTGAGTATAAGCCCGACACCAACAGTGTTTTTCAGTTAGCTTCTAGGCGCATGAAAGGGGCTTTCATGACGGGACAACAAGGCTAGCCCCATCAGGTCCTGTTTCCACATTGACACGCAGCAGAAGTATCTGTGGTTTCTAAGAGGTCTAAAGAGACCTAGCTCCTCACTGGGTCCTTGGAGAATCAACTTTTCTATGCAGGGTGCTCTGCGTGTAGCCAACTGCCTAAATGAAAGAATTCCCTAGGTGTCCTGGGCTCCTGGGCCTCTTCCAAATGCCTGCGGCGTTACACCCGAAAGTGTGCTCTAGTTGCACTTGGACCACAAGCCGACTTTCTCCTAGAGGTTGGTTGACTTCAGCTAGGAGCCGGTAGAAGGAATTGTAAGCAAAGAGTTTTTCTCAGTACAGCTCGGACTACTGTAAGCAGGCAGACTTGCATGGCCTGCTGCACCTACTACAACCGTGTTCCTGAGGCTGTTGGTGAGCTGAGGCAATCGAGCTCCCCCGAGGGAGCGTGCATCATGCTGCCCTTCACTCGGCACAGACACGGGTACTCCAAAGGGTCTACGTGTCTGAATGTTGATCTTCAACTCAGGAGAGCCTGGGGGTACTCAGTGTGCTTGTACGGAAACGGGTGCAGACGCAAGGAAGCAGGCGTCCTGAGAAGATTAGTACCGTTAAACTAATGCAGAAGTGCGACTAAGGCCTCATGGAAGCTGCGCACTCCTACCCTGCTGCATGGCATATCAGGGCCCTCCTTCGAAGCTAGGCCTCACTTTGAGATTCCCTTTAGCCAGAGAACAGGACAGGATGAACTCTGACCGAGAAACTGGGATACTCGGTTTCTCCGTAAAACCATTTTTTCCCTCTCACAGCCATGCCTGCCGTGAGCATAAGTCTGACAACCACAGTGTTTTTAAGGGAGCTTCAAGGCGCATAAGAGGAGCTTTCAAGGTGGGGAAACAAGGCCAGTCCCATCAGGCACCATCTCCAGGGTGACACGCAGTGTAAAAGTCCGTGGATTCTTGCAGCTCAGCAGAGACCTAGCTACCTCCCTGGCTGTTCCCTGATTCAACTTATCTACACAGGGGGCTCTGCTTTAACGAACTGCCTAGACGAAAGAGTGCCCTAGGACTCCTAGGGTCCTGTGCCTCTCCCTAAAGCCTGAAGTATTACACACAAAACTGTGCTGTAGAGGAAGTTGCAATGCAAGCCTCCTTTCTCCTTGAGATACGGTGACTTCAGGTATGAGGTCCTAGAAGGACTTGGAAGCAGAGAGTTTTCCTCAGTACAGCTCAGACTAGGGCAACGAGGACGACTTCCATGGTATGCTGAACTTTCTACTACCGTGTTCATGAAACCTTTCGATAGCTGGGGATATCTAGCTCCCCCAAGGAAGAGTGCAGCGTGTTCCCCTTCACTAGGTCTAGCCAGTGGCCCCCTGACGGGCCGACGGTCCTGATTGTGGCCCCGCAAGCCCAGGGAAACCTTGGAGTACTCAGTGTCCTTATACGGAAAGGAGTGCTCCGCGAGGGGTCTAGGAGTCCTGAAAAGCTTCCTAGCGTTCAAGTAAAGCAGAAGAGTGACTAAGGCCTCCTGGAAGCTGTTGCACGCCTAGCCCGCTGCATGGCATATCAGGGTCCTCCTTCGAAGCGAGGGCTCACATTGAGTTTCCCTTTCGCTATAAAACAGGACAGGATGAGCTCTGACTCAGAAACTGGGATACCCTGTCTCTTCGTGTAACCTCATTTTTCCTCTCACAGCCATGCCTGCACTGACTATAAGCCCGACACCAACAGTGTTTTTCAGTTAGCTTCTAGGCGCATAAGAGGAGCTTTCAAGGTAGGAAAACAAGTCCAGTCCCATCAGGTCCTCTTTCCAGATTGACACGCAGCATAAATATCTGTGGTTTCTAAGAGGTCAAATGAGACCTAGCTACCTACTTGGCTCTTCCCAGAATCAATTTTTCTGCACAGGGTGTTGTACGTGTAGTGAAGAGCCTAGACAATAGACTGCCCTAGGTCTCTAAGAGCCCTGTGCATGTCCCAAAGCCTGAAGTGTTACACAGAACACTGTGCTTTAGTGGAAGTTGGAATGCAAGCCGTCTTTCTCCTTGAGATATGGTGACTTCCGGTATGAGGTCCTCGAAGGACTTCAAAGCAGAGAGTTTTACTCAGTACAGCTCAGAATCGGGTGATGAGGCAGACTTCCATGGTTTGCTGGCCTTGCTAGAACCGTGTTCCTCAGGCTGATGGTGAGCTGAGGAAATCTAGCTTTCCCAAGAAAGAGTGCAGATTTGTATCTTTCATTCGGCCTAAAAAGAGGCATACTGAAGGGCCTACGGGTCTGAGTGTGGCCCAGCAAGCCCAGGGGAGTCCTGGGGTACTCAGAGTTCTTGTACGGAAATGGGTACTGACATGAGTGGGCCTGGAGACCTGAGAAGATTAGTACCTTTAAACTAATGCAGAACTGCCACTAAGGCCTCAAGGAGAATGCTGCACAACTACCCTTCTGGAGGGCAAATCAGAGCCTTAGGTCGTGGGTAGGGCGCACGTTGAGATTCCCCTTAGCTCTAGTGCAGGGCAGGATATGCTCCCCACCAGGGCCTGGAAGCACCCTCTTTCTTTCGAGAAAACTCATTTTCTTCCAGAGCCATGCCTGGAGTGAGGACAAGTCCGACAACCACAGTGTTTTTCAGGTAGCTTCAAGGCGGCATGAATGGAGCTTTCGAGACGGGAAAACAAGGCTTGTCTCCTAAGGCCGCCATTTCCAGGTTGACACGCAGAAGAAGCATCTGTGGTTTCTAACAGGTCAAAAGAGACCTAGCTCCTCACTGGGTCCTTGGAGAATCAACTTTTCTTTGGAGGGTGTTCTGCGTGTAGCCAACTGCCTAAATGAAAAAATTCCCTAGGTGTCCTGGGCTCCTGGCCCTCTTCCAAAAGCCTGCGGCGTTACACCCGAAAGTGTGCTCTAGTTGCACTTGGACCACAAGCCGACTTTCTCCTAGAGGTTGATTGACTTCAGCTAGGAGCTGGTAGAAGGAATTGTAAGCAAAGAGTTTCTCTCAGTACAGCTCGGACTACTGTAAGCAGGCAGACTTGCATGGCCTGCTGCCCCTACTACAACCGTGTTCCTGAGGCTGTTGGTGAGCGGAGGCAATCGAGCTCCCCCGAGGGAGCGTGCATCATGCTGCCCTTCACTCGGCACAGACACGGGTACTCCGAAGGGTCTACGTGGCTGAATGTTGATCTTCAACTCAGGAGAGCCTGGGGGTATTCAGTGTCTTTGTACGGAAACGGGGGCAGACGCAAGGGAGCAGGAGTCCTGAGAAGATTAGTACCGTTAAACGAATGCAGAAGTGCGACTCAGGGCTCATGGAAGCTGCCCACTCCTACCCTGCTGCATGGCATATCAGGGCCCTCCTTCGAAGCTAGGCCTCACTTTGAGATTCCCTTTAGCTATAGAACAGGAGAGGATGAGCTCTGACCGAGAAACTGGGATACCCTGTTTCTTCGTGAAACCCTTTTTTCCCTCTCACAGCCATGCCTGCCGTGAGTATAAGGCTGACAACCACAGTGTTTTTAAGGGAGTTTCAAGGCACATAAGAGGAGCTTTCAAGGTGGGAAAGCAAGGCCAGTCCCATCAGGCACCATCTCCAGGTGGACACGCAGCTTAAGTGTCTCTGGCTTCTGGCAGGTCAAAAGAGACCTAGCTACCTCCCTGGCTCTTCCCTGATTCAACTTTTCTACACAGGATGCTCGGCGTGTAGGGAACTGCCTAGAGGAAAGAGGGCCCTATGTCTCCTAGTGCCCTTTGCCTCTACCAAAAGCCTGAAATGTTCCACAGAAAACTGTGCTGAAGTGGAAGTTGCAATGCAAGCTGCCTTTCTCCTTGAGATACGGTGACTTCAGGTATGAGGTCCTAGAAGGACTTGTAAGCAGAGAGTTTTTCTCAGTACAGCTCAGACTAGGGTAACGAGGACGACTTCCATGGTATGGTGGACTTCTAGAACCATGTTCATGAAATCTTTCTGTAGCTGGGGATATCTAGCTCCCCAAATGAAGCGTGCAGCGTGTTACCCTTCACTCGACCTACCCAGGGGCACCCTGACAGGCCTACGTGTCTGACTGTGGCCCAGCACGCCCAGGGTAGCCTTGGAGTACCCAGTGTCCTTGATCGGAAACGAGTGCTGCCGCGAGGGGTCTTGGAGTCCTGAAAACCTTACTGGCGTTCAACTAAAGCAGGAGAGCGACTAAGACCTCATGGAAGCTGTTGCACGCCTACCCCGCTACATGGCATATCAGGGCCCTCCTTCGAAGCGAGGGCTCACTTTGAGTTTCCCTTTAGCTATAAAACAGGAAAGGGTTAGCTTTGACTCAGAACCTGAAATACCCTGTCTCTTCGTGTAACCTCATTTTTCCTCTCACAGCCATGCCTGCACTGACTATAAGCCCGACACCAACAGTGTTTTTCAGTTAGCTTCTAGGCGCATAAGAGGAGCTTTCAAGGTAGGAAAACAAGTCCAGTCCCATCAGGTCCTCTTTCCAGATTGACACGCAGCATAAATATCTGTGGTTTCTAAGAGGTCAAATGAGACCTAGCTACCTACGTGGCTCTTCCCAGAATCAATTTTTCTGCACAGGGTGTTGTACGTGTAGTGAAGAGCCTAGACAATAGACTGCCCTAGGTCTCTAAGAGCCCTGTGCATGTCCCAAAGCCTGAAGTGTTACACAGAACACTGTGCTTTAGTGGAAGTTGGAATGCAAGCCGTCTTTCTCCTTGAGATATGGTGACTTCCGGTATGAGGTCCTCGAAGGACTTCAAAGCAGAGAGTTTTACTCAGTACAGCTCAGAATCGGGTGATGAGGCAGACTTCCATGGTTTGCTGGCCTTGCTAGAACCGTGTTCCTCAGGCTGATGGTGAGCTGAGGAAATCTAGCTTTCCCAAGAAAGAGTGCAGATTTGTATCTTTCATTCGGCCTAAAAAGAGGCATACTGAAGGGCCTACGGGTCTGAGTGTGGCCCAGCAAGCCCAGGGGAGTCCTGGGGTACTCAGAGTTCTTGTACGGAAATGGGTACTGACATGAGTGGGCCTGGAGACCTGAGAAGATTAGTACCTTTAAACTAATGCAGAACTGCCACTAAGGCCTCAAGGAGAATGCTGCACAACTACCCTTCTGGAGGGCAAATCAGAGCCTTAGGTCGTGGGTAGGGCGCACGTTGAGATTCCCCTTAGCTCTAGTGCAGGGCAGGATATGCTCCCCACCAGGGCCTGGAAGCACCCTCTTTCTTTCGAGAAAACTCATTTTCTTCCAGAGCCATGCCTGGAGTGAGGACAAGTCCGACAACCACAGTGTTTTTCAGGTAGCTTCAAGGCGGCATGAATGGAGCTTTCGAGACGGGAAAACAAGGCTTGTCTCCTAAGGCCGCCATTTCCAGGTTGACACGCAGAAGAAGCATCTGTGGTTTCTAACAGGTCAAAAGAGACCTAGCTCCTCACTGGGTCCTTGGAGAATCAACTTTTCTTTGGAGGGTGTTCTGCGTGTAGCCAACTGCCTAAATGAAAGAATTCCCTGGGGGTCCTGGGCTCCTGGCCCTCTTCCAAAAGCCTGCGGCGTTACACCCGAAAGTGTGCTCTAGTTGCACTTGGACCACAAGCCGACTTTCTCCTAGAGGTTGATTGACTTCAGCTAGGAGCTGGTAGAAGGAATTGTAAGCAAAGAGTTTCTCTCAGTACAGCTCGGACTACTATAAGCAGGCAGACTTGCATGGCCTGCTGCCCCTACTACAACCGTGTTCCTGAGGCTGTTGGTGAGCGGAGGCAATCGAGCTCCCCCGAGGGAGCGTGCATCATGCTGCCCTTCACTCGGCACAGACACGGGTACTCCGAAGGGTCTACGTGGCTGAATGTTGATCTTCAACTCAGGAGAGCCTGGGGGTATTCAGTGTCTTTGTACGGAAACGGGGGCAGACGCAAGGGAGCAGGAGTCCTGAGAAGATTAGTACCGTTAAACGAATGCAGAAGTGCGACTCAGGGCTCATGGAAGCTGCCCACTCCTACCCTGCTGCATGGCATATCAGGGCCCTCCTTCGAAGCTAGGCCTCACTTTGAGATTCCCTTTAGCTATAGAACAGGAGAGGATGAGCTCTGACCGAGAAACTGGGATACCCTGTTTCTTCGTGAAACCCTTTTTTCCCTCTCACAGCCATGCCTGCCGTGAGTATAAGGCTGACAACCACAGTGTTTTTAAGGGAGTTTCAAGGCACATAAGAGGAGCTTTCAAGGTGGGAAAGCAAGGCCAGTCCCATCAGGCACCATCTCCAGGTGGACACGCAGCTTAAGTGTCTCTGGCTTCTGGCAGGTCAAAAGAGACCTAGCTACCTCCCTGGCTCTTCCCTGATTCAACTTTTCTACACAGGATGCTCGGCGTGTAGGGAACTGCCTAGAGGAAAGAGGGCCCTATGTCTCCTAGTGCCCTTTGCCTCTACCAAAAGCCTGAAATGTTCCACAGAAAACTGTGCTGAAGTGGAAGTTGCAATGCAAGCTGCCTTTCTCCTTGAGATACGGTGACTTCAGGTATGAGGTCCTAGAAGGACTGGGAAGCAGAGAGTTTTTCTCAGTACCGCCTAGACTAGGGCAACGAGGACGATTTCCATGGTATGCTGGACTTGCTAGGACCGTGTTCATGAAGCCGTTGGTGAGCTGGGGATATCTAGCTCGCCCAAGGAAGAGTGCAGCGTGTGACTCTTCACTCGACCTCCGCAGGGCCACCCTGAATGGCCTACGGGTCTGAGGGTGGCCCAGCAAGCCCAGCAAGCCCAGGGGAGCCTGGGGGTACTCAGGGTCCCTGTACGGAAACGAGTGCTGCCGCGAGGGGTCTACGAGTCCTGAAAAGCTTCCTAGCGTTCAAGTAAAGCAGAAGAGTGACTAAGGCCTCCTGGAAGCTGTTGCACGCCTAGCCCCCTGCATGGCATATCAGGGTCCTCCTTCGAAGCGAGGGCTCACATTGAGTTTCCCTTTCGCTATAAAACAGGACAGGATGAGCTCTGACTCAGAAACTGAAATACCCTGTCTCTTCGTGTAACCTCTTTTTCCCTCTCACAACCATGCCTGCAATGAGTATAAGCCTGACAACAGCAGTGTTTTAAAGGGAGCTTCAAGGCGTATAAGAGGAGCTTTCAAGGTGGGAAAACAAGGCCAGTCCCATCAGGCACCATCTCCAGGTTGACACGCAGCGTAAGTGTCTCAGGGTACTGGCAGGTCAGAAGAGACCTAGCTACCTCCCTGGCTCTTCCCTTATTCAACTTTTCCACATAAGGTGCTCTGCGTGTAGCGAACTGCTTAGATGAAAGACTGCCCTAGGACTCCTAGGGTCCTGTGCCTCTCCCAAAAGCCTGAAGTGTTACACACAAAACTGTGCTGTAGTGGAGGTTGCAATGCAAGCTGCCTTTCTCTTGCGATACGGTGACTCCAGGTATGAGGTCCTAGAAGGACTTGGAAGCAGAGAGTTTTTCTCAGTACAGCTCAGACTAGGGTAACGAGGACGACTTCCATGGTATGCTGGACTTTCTAGAACCGTGTTCATGAAACCCTTCTGTAGCTGGGGATATCTAGCTCCCCAAATGAAGCGTGCAGCGTGTTACCCTTCACTCGGCCTACCCAGGGGCCCCCAGACGCGCCTACGGGTCTGACTGTGGCCCAGCAAGCCCAGGGAAGCCTTGGAGTACTCAGGTTCTTTGTACGGAAACGAGTGCTGCCGCGAGGGGTCTAGGAGTCCTGAAAACCTTACTGGCGTTCAACTAAACCAAGAGAACGACTAAGGCCTCATGGAAACTGTTGCACGCCCACCCCGCTACATGGCATATCAGGGCCCACCTTCGAAGTGGGGGCTCACTTTGAGTTTCCCTTTAGCTATAAAACAGGACAGGATGAGCTCTGACTCAGATACTGAAATACCCTGTCTCTTCGTGTAACCTCTTTTTCCCTCTCACAGCCATGCCTGCAATGAGTATAAGCCTGACAACAACAGTGTTTTTAAGGGAGCGTCAAGGCGCCCAAGAGGAGCTTTCAAGGTGGGAAAACAAGGCCAGTCCCATCAGGCACCATCTCCAGGGTGACACGCAGCGTGTCTCTGGGTACTGGCAGGTCAAAAGAGACCTAGCTACCTCCCTGGCTCTTCCCTTACTCCACTTTTCTACATAAGGTGCTCTGCGTGTAGCGAACTGCTTAGATGAAAGACTGCCCTAGGACTCCTAGAGTCCTGTGCCTCTCCCCAAAGCCTGAAGTGTTACACACAAAACTGTGCTGTGGCGGAAGTTGCAACGCAAGCTGCCTTTCTCCTAGAGATACGGTGACTCCAGGTATGAGGTCCTAGAAGGACTGGGAAGCAGAGAGTTTTTCTCAGTACCGCCTAGACTAGGGCAACGAGGACGATTTCCATGGTATGCTGGACTTGCTAGGACCGTGTTCATGAAGCCGTTGGTGAGCTGGGGATATCTAGCTCGCCCAAGGAAGAGTGCAGCGTGTGACTCTTCACTCGACCTCCGCAGGGCCACCCTGAATGGCCTACGGGTCTGAGTGTGGCCCAGCAAGCCCAGCAAGCCCAGGGGAGCCTGGGGGTACTCAGGGTCCCTGTACGGAAACGAGTGCTGCCGCGAGGGGTCTACGAGTCCTGAAAAGCTTACTAGCGTTCAACTAAAGCAGAAGAGTGACTAAGGCCTCCTGGAAGCTGCTGCACGCCTACTCCGCTGCATGGCATATCAGGGCCCTCCTTCGAAGCTAGGCCTCACTTTGAGTTTCCCTTTAGCTAGAGAACAGGACAGGATGAGCGCTGAATCAGAAACTGGACTACGTGTTTCTTCGTGAAACCTCTTTTCCCCTCTCCCAGCCATGCCTGTCGTGAGTATAAGCCCGACACCAACAGTGTTTTTCAGTTAGCTTCTAGGCGCATGAAAGGGGCTTTCATGACGGGACAACAAGGCTAGCCCCATCAGGTCCTGTTTCCAGATTGACACGCAGCAGAAGTATCTGTGGTTTCTAAGAGGTCAAAAGAGACCTAGCTCCTCACTGGGTCCTTGGAGAATCAACTTTTCTATGCAGGGTGCTCTGCGTGTAGCCAACTGCCTAAATGAAAGAATTCCCTAGGTGTCCTGGGCTCCTGGGCATCTTCCGAAAGCCTGCGGCGTTACACCCGAAAGTGTGCTCTAGTTGCACTTGGACCACAAGCCGACTTTCTCCTAGAGGTTGGTTGACTTCAGCTAGGAGCCGGTAGAAGGAATTGTAAGCAAAGAGTTTTTCTCAGTACAGCTCGGACTACTGTAAGCAGGCAGACTTGCATGGCCTGCTGCACCTACTACAACCGTGTTCCTGAGGCTGTTGGTGAGCTGAGGCAATCGAGCTCCCCCGAGGGAGCGTGCATCATGCTGCCCTTCACTCGGCACAGACACGGGTACTCCGAAGGGTCTACGTGTCTGAATGTTGATCTTCAACTCAGGAGAGCCTGGGGGTACTTAGTGTGCTTGTACGGAAACGGGTGCAGACGCAAGGAAGCAGGCGTCCTGAGAAGATTAGTACCGTTAAACTAATGCAGAAGTGCGACTAAGGCCTCATGGAAGCTGCGCACTCCTACCCTGCTGCATGGCATATCAGGGCCCTCCTTCGAAGCTAGGCCTCACTTTGAGATTCCCTTTAGCTAGAGAACAGGACAGGATGAACTCTGACCGAGAAACTGGGATACCCGGTTTCTTCGTAAAACCATTTTTTCCCTCTCACAGCCATGCCTGCCGTGAGCATAAGTCTGACAACCACAGTGTTTTTAAGGGAGCTTCAAGGCGCATAAGAGGAGCTTTCAAGGTGGGGAAACAAGGCCAGTCCCATCAGGCACCATCTCCAGGGTGACACGCAGTGTAAAAGTCCGTGGATTCTTGCAGCTCAGCAGAGACCTAGCTACCTCCCTGGCTGTTCCCTGATTCAACTTATCTACACAGGGGGCTCTGCTTTAACGAACTGCCTAGACGAAAGAGTGCCCTAGGACTCCTAGGGTCCTGTGCCTCTCCCTAAAGCCTGAAGTATTACACACAAAACTGTGCTGTAGAGGAAGTTGCAATGCAAGCCTCCTTTCTCCTTGAGATACGGTGACTTCAGGTATGAGGTCCTAGAAGGACTTGGAAGCAGAGAGTTTTCCTCAGTACAGCTCAGACTAGGGCAACGAGGACGACTTCCATGGTATGCTGAACTTTCTACTACCGTGTTCATGAAACCTTTCGATAGCTGGGGATATCTAGCTCCCCCAAGGAAGAGTGCAGCGTGTTCCCCTTCACTAGGTCTAGCCAGTGGCCCCCTGACGGGCCGACGGGCCTGATTGTGGCCCAGCAAGCCCAGGGAAACCTTGGAGTACTCAGTGTCCTTATACGGAAAGGAGTGCTCCGCGAGGGGTCTAGGAGTCCTGAAAAGCTTCCTAGCGTTCAAGTAAAGCAGAAGAGTGACTAAGGCCTCCTGGAAGCTGTTGCACGCCTAGCCCGCTGCATGGCATATCAGGGTCCTCCTTCGAAGCGAGGGCTCACATTGAGTTTCCCTTTCGCTATAAAACAGGACAGGATGAGCTCTGACTCAGAAACTGAAATACCCTGTCTCTTCGTGTAACCTCTTTTTCCCTCTCACAACCATGCCTGCAATGAGTATAAGCCTGACAACAGCAGTGTTTTAAAGGGAGCTTCAAGGCGTATAAGAGGAGCTTTCAAGGTGGGAAAACAAGGCCAGTCCCATCAGGCACCATCTCCAGGTTGACACGCAGCGTAAGTGTCTCAGGGTACTGGCAGGTCAAAAGAGACCTAGCTACCTCCCTGGCTCTTCCCTTATTCAACTTTTCCACATAAGGTGCTCTGCGTGTAGCGAACTGCTTAGATGAAAGACTGCCCTAGGACTCCTAGGGTCCTGTGCCTCTCCCAAAAGCCTGAAGTGTTACACACAAAACTGTGCTGTGGCGGAAGTTGCAACGCAAGCTGCCTTTCTCCTAGAGATACGGTGACTCCAGGTATGAGGTCCTAGAAGGACTTGGAAGCAGAGAGTTTTTCTCAGTACCGCCTAGACTAGGGCAACGAGGACGATTTCCATGGTATGCTGGACTTGCTAGGACCGTGTTCATGAAGCCGTTGGTGAGCTGGGGATATCTAGCTCGCCCAAGGAAGAGTGCAGCGTGTGACTCTTCACTCGACCTCCGCAGGGCCACCCTGAATGGCCTACGGGTCTGAGTGTGGCCCAGCAAGCCCAGCAAGCCCAGGGGAGCCTGGGGGTACTCAGGGTCCCTGTACGGAAACGAGTGCTGCCGCGAGGGGTCTACGAGTCCTGAAAAGCTTACTAGCGTTCAACTAAAGCAGAAGAGTGACTAAGGCCTCATGGAAGCTGCTGCACGCCTACTCCACTGCATGGCATATCAGGGCCCTCCTTCGAAGCTAGGCCTCACTTTGAGTTTCCCTTTAGCTAGAGAACAGGACAGGATGAGCGCTGAATCAGAAACTGGACTACGTGTTTCTTCGTGAAACCTCTTTTCCCCTCTCCCAGCCATGCCTGTCGTGAGTATAAGCCCGACACCAACAGTGTTTTTCAGTTAGCTTCTAGGCGCATGAAAGGGGCTTTCATGACGGGACAACAAGGCTAGCCCCATCAGGTCCTGTTTCCAGATTGACACGCAGCAGAAGTATCTGTGGTTTCTAAGAGGTCTAAAGAGACCTAGCTCCTCACTGGGTCCTTGGAGAATCAACTTTTCTATGCAGGGTGCTCTGCGTGTAGCCAACTGCCTAAATGAAAGAATTCCCTAGGTGTCCTGGGCTCCTGGGCCTCTTCCAAAAGCCTGCGGCGTTACACCCGAAAGTGTGCTCTAGTTGCACTTGGACCACAAGCCGACTTTCTCCTAGAGGTTGGTTGACTTCAGCTAGGAGCCGGTAGAAGGAATTGTAAGCAAAGAGTTTTTCTCAGTACAGCTCGGACTACTGTAAGCAGGCAGACTTGCATGGCCTGCTGCACCTACTACAACCGTGTTCCTGAGGCTGTTGGTGAGCTGAGGCAATCGAGCTCCCCCGAGGGAGCGTGCATCATGCTGCCCTTCACTCGGCACAGACACGGGTACTCCGAAGGGTCTACGTGTCTGAATGTTGATCTTCAACTCAGGAGAGCCTGGGGGTACTCAGTGTGCTTGTACGGAAACGGGTGCAGACGCAAGGAAGCAGGCGTCCTGAGAAGATTAGTACCGTTAAACTAATGCAGAAGTGCGACTAAGGCCTCATGGAAGCTGCGCACTCCTACCCTGCTGCATGGCATATCAGGGCCCTCCTTCGAAGCTAGGCCTCACTTTGAGATTCCCTTTAGCTAGAGAACAGGACAGGATGAACTCTGACCGAGAAACTGGGATACCCGGTTTCTTCGTAAAACCATTTTTTCCCTCTCACAGCCATGCCTGCCGTGAGCATAAGTCTGACAACCACAGTGTTTTTAAGGGAGCTTCAAGGCGCATAAGAGGAGCTTTCAAGGTGGGGAAACAAGGCCAGTCCCATCAGGCACCATCTCCAGGGTGACACGCAGTGTAAAAGTCCGTGGATTCTTGCAGCTCAGCAGAGACCTAGCTACCTCCCTGGCTGTTCCCTGATTCAACTTATCTACACAGGGGGCTCTGCTTTAACGAACTGCCTAGACGAAAGAGTGCCCTAGGACTCCTAGGGTCCTGTGCCTCTCCCTAAAGCCTGAAGTATTACACACAAAACTGTGCTGTAGAGGAAGTTGCAATGCAAGCCTCCTTTCTCCTTGAGATACGGTGACTTCAGGTATGAGGTCCTAGAAGGACTTGGAAGCAGAGAGTTTTCCTCAGTACAGCTCAGACTAGGGCAACGAGGACGACTTCCATGGTATGCTGAACTTTCTACTACCGTGTTCATGAAACCTTTCGATAGCTGGGGATATCTAGCTCCCCCAAGGAAGAGTGCAGCGTGTTCCCCTTCACTAGGTCTAGCCAGTGGCCCCCTGACGGGCCGACGGGCCTGATTGTGGCCCAGCAAGCCCAGGGAAACCTTGGAGTACTCAGTGTCCTTATACGGAAAGGAGTGCTCCGCGAGGGGTCTAGGAGTCCTGAAAAGCTTCCTAGCGTTCAAGTAAAGCAGAAGAGTGACTAAGGCCTCCTGGAAGCTGTTGCACGCCTAGCCCGCTGCATGGCATATCAGGGTCCTCCTTCGAAGCGAGGGCTCACATTGAGTTTCCCTTTCGCTATAAAACAGGACAGGATGAGCTCTGACTCAGAAACTGAAATACCCTGTCTCTTCGTGTAACCTCTTTTTCCCTCTCACAACCATGCCTGCAATGAGTATAAGCCTGACAACAGCAGTGTTTTAAAGGGAGCTTCAAGGCGTATAAGAGGAGCTTTCAAGGTGGGAAAACAAGGCCAGTCCCATCAGGCACCATCTCCAGGGTGACACGCAGCGTGTCTCTGGGTACTGGCAGGTCAAAAGAGACCTAGCTACCTCCCTGGCTCTTCCCTTACTCAACTTTTCTACATAAGGTGCTCTGCGTGTAGCGAACTGCTTAGATGAAAGACTGCCCTAGGACTCCTAGAGTCCTGTGCCTCTCCCCAAAGCCTGAAGTGTTACACACAAAACTGTGCTGTGGCGGAAGTTGCAACGCAAGCTGCCTTTCTCCTAGAGATACGGTGACTACAGGTATGAGGTCCTAGAAGGACTGGGAAGCAGAGAGTTTTTCTCAGTACCGCCTAGACTAGGGCAACGAGGACGATTTCCATGGTATGCTGGACTTGCTAGGACCGTGTTCATGAAGCCGTTGGTGAGCTGGGGATATCTAGCTCGCCCAAGGAAGAGTGCAGCGTGTGACTCTTCACTCGACCTCCGCAGGGCCACCCTGAATGGCCTACGGGTCTGAGTGTGGCCCAGCAAGCCCAGCAAGCCCAGGGGAGCCTGGGGGTACTCAGGGTCCCTGTACGGAAACGAGTGCTGCCGCGAGGGGTCTACGAGTCCTGAAAAGCTTCCTAGCGTTCAACTAAAGCAGAAGAGTGACTAAGGCCTCCTGGAAGCTGCTGCACGCCTACTCCGCTGCATGGCATATCAGGGCCCTCCTTCGAAGCTAGGCCTCACTTTGAGTTTCCCTTTAGCTAGAGAACAGGACAGGATGAGCGCTGAATCAGAAACTGGACTACGTGTTTCTTCGTGAAACCTCTTTTCCCCTCTCCCAGCCATGCCTGTCGTGAGTATAAGCCCGACACCAACAGTGTTTTTCAGTTAGCTTCTAGGCGCATGAAAGGGGCTTTCATGACGGGACAACAAGGCTAGCCCCATCAGGTCCTGTTTCCAGATTGACACGCAGCAGAAGTATCTGTGGTTTCTAAGAGGTCAAAAGAGACCTAGCTCCTCACTGGGTCCTTGGAGAATCAACTTTTCTATGCAGGGTGCTCTGCGTGTAGCCAACTGCCTAAATGAAAGAATTCCCTAGGTGTCCTGGGCTCCTGGGCCTCTTCCAAAAGCCTGCGGCGTTACACCCGAAAGTGTGCTCTAGTTGCACTTGGACCACAAGCCGACTTTCTCCTAGAGGTTGGTTGACTTCAGCTAGGAGCCGGTAGAAGGAATTGTAAGCAAAGAGTTTTTCTCAGTACAGCTCGGACTACTGTAAGCAGGCAGACTTGCATGGCCTGCTGCACCTACTACAACCGTGTTCCTGAGGCTGTTGGTGAGCTGAGGCAATCGAGCTCCCCCGAGGGAGCGTGCATCATGCTGCCCTTCACTCGGCACAGACACGGGTACTCCGAAGGGTCTACGTGTCTGAATGTTGATCTTCAACTCAGGAGAGCCTGGGGGTACTCAGTGTGCTTGTACGGAAACGGGTGCAGACGCAAGGAAGCAGGCGTCCTGAGAAGATTAGTACCGTTAAACTAATGCAGAAGTGCGACTAAGGCCTCATGGAAGCTGCGCACTCCTACCCTGCTGCATGGCATATCAGGGCCCTCCTTCGAAGCTAGGCCTCACTTTGAGATTCCCTTTAGCTAGAGAACAGGACAGGATGAACTCTGACCGAGAAACTGGGATACCCGGTTTCTTCGTAAAACCATTTTTTCCCTCTCACAGCCATGCCTGCCGTGAGCATAAGTCTGACAACCACAGTGTTTTTAAGGGAGCTTCAAGGCGCATAAGAGGAGCTTTCAAGGTGGGGAAACAAGGCCAGTCCCATCAGGCACCATCTCCAGGGTGACACGCAGTGTAAAAGTCCGTGGATTCTTGCAGCTCAGCAGAGACCTAGCTACCTCCCTGGCTGTTCCCTGATTCAACTTATCTACACAGGGGGCTCTGCTTTAACGAACTGCCTAGACGAAAGAGTGCCCTAGGACTCCTAGGGTCCTGTGCCTCTCCCTAAAGCCTGAAGTATTACGCACAAAACTGTGCTGTAGAGGAAGTTGCAATGAAAGCCTCCTTTCTCCTTGAGATACGGTGACTTCAGGTATGAGGTCCTAGAAGGACTTGGAAGCAGAGAGTTTTCCTCAGCACAGCTCAGACTAGGGCAACGAGGACGACTTCCATGGTATGCTGAACTTTCTACTACCGTGTTCATGAAACCTTTCGATAGCTGGGGATATCTAGCTCCCCCAAGGAAGAGTGCAGCGTGTTCCCCTTCACTAGGTCTAGCCAGTGGCCCCCTGACGGGCCGACGGGCCTGATTGTGGCCCAGCAAGCCCAGGGAAACCTTGGAGTACTCAGTGTCCTTATACGGAAAGGAGTGCTCCGCGAGGGGTCTAGGAGTCCTGAAAAGCTTCCTAGCGTTCAAGTAAAGCAGAAGAGTGACTAAGGCCTCCTGGAAGCTGTTGCACGCCTAGCCCGCTGCATGGCATATCAGGGTCCTCCTTCGAAGCGAGGGCTCACCTTGAGTTTCCCTTTCGCTATAAAACAGGACAGGATGAGCTCTGACTCAGAAACTGAAATACCCTGTCTCTTCGTGTAACCTCTTTTTCCCTCTCACAACCATGCCTGCAATGAGTATAAGCCTGACAACAGCAGTGTTTTAAAGGGAGCTTCAAGGCGTATAAGAGGAGCTTTCAAGGTGGGAAAACAAGGCCAGTCCCATCAGGCACCATCTCCAGGGTGACACGCAGCGTGTCTCTGGGTACTGGCAGGTCAAAAGAGACCTAGCTACCTCCCTGGCTCTTCCCTTACTCAACTTTTCTACATAAGGTGCTCTGCGTGTAGCGAACTGCTTAGATGAAAGACTGCCCTAGGACTCCTAGAGTCCTGTGCCTCTCCCCAAAGCCTGAAGTGTTACACACAAAACTGTGCTGTGGCGGAAGTTGCAACGCAAGCTGCCTTTCTCCTAGAGATACGGTGACTACAGGTATGAGGTCCTAGAAGGACTGGGAAGCAGAGAGTTTTTCTCAGTACCGCCTAGACTAGGGCAACGAGGACGATTTCCATGGTATGCTGGACTTGCTAGGACCGTGTTCATGAAGCCGTTGGTGAGCTGGGGATATCTAGCTCGCCCAAGGAAGAGTGCAGCGTGTGACTCTTCACTCGACCTCCGCAGGGCCACCCTGAATGGCCTACGGGTCTGAGTGTGGCCCAGCAAGCCCAGCAAGCCCAGGGGAGCCTGGGGGTACTCAGGGTCCCTGTACGGAAACGAGTGCTGCCGCGAGGGGTCTACGAGTCCTGAAAAGCTTACTAGCGTTCAACTAAAGCAGAAGAGTGACTAAGGCCTCCTGGAAGCTGCTGCACGCCTACTCCGCTGCATGGCATATCAGGGCCCTCCTTCGAAGCTAGGCCTCACTTTGAGTTTCCCTTTAGCTAGAGAACAGGACAGGATGAGCGCTGAATCAGAAACTGGACTACGTGTTTCTTCGTGAAACCTCTTTTCCCCTCTCCCAGCCATGCCTGTCGTGAGTATAAGCCCGACACCAACAGTGTTTTTCAGTTAGCTTCTAGGCGCATGAAAGGGGCTTTCATGACGGGACAACAAGGCTAGCCCCATCAGGTCCTGTTTCCAGATTGACACGCAGCAGAAGTATCTGTGGTTTCTAAGAGGTCAAAAGAGACCTAGCTCCTCACTGGGTCCTTGGAGAATCAACTTTTCTATGCAGGGTGCTCTGCGTGTAGCCAACTGCCTAAATGAAAGAATTCCCTAGGTGTCCTGGGCTCCTGGGCATCTTCCGAAAGCCTGCGGCGTTACACCCGAAAGTGTGCTCTAGTTGCACTTGGACCACAAGCCGACTTTCTCCTAGAGGTTGGTTGACTTCAGCTAGGAGCCGGTAGAAGGAATTGTAAGCAAAGAGTTTTTCTCAGTACAGCTCGGACTAGTGTAAGCAGGCAGACTTGCATGGCCTGCTGCACCTACTACAACCGTGTTCCTGAGGCTGTTGGTGAGCTGAGGCAATCGAGCTCCCCCGAGGGAGCGTGCATCATGCTGCCCTTCACTCGGCACAGACACGGGTACTCCGAAGGGTCTACGTGTCTGAATGTTGATCTTCAACTCAGGAGAGCCTGGGGGTACTCAGTGTGCTTGTACGGAAACGGGTGCAGACGCAAGGAAGCAGGCGTCCTGAGAAGATTAGTACCGTTAAACTAATGCAGAAGTGCGACTAAGGCCTCATGGAAGCTGCGCACTCCTACCCTGCTGCATGGCATATCAGGGCCCTCCTTCGAAGCTAGGCCTCACTTTGAGATTCCCTTTAGCTAGAGAACAGGACAGGATGAACTCTGACCGAGAAACTGGGATACCCGGTTTCTTCGTAAAACCATTTTTTCCCTCTCACAGCCATGCCTGCCGTGAGCATAAGTCTGACAACCACAGTGTTTTTAAGGGAGCTTCAAGGCGCATAAGAGGAGCTTTCAAGGTGGGGAAACAAGGCCAGTCCCATCAGGCACCATCTCCAGGGTGACACGCAGTGTAAAAGTCCGTGGATTCTTGCAGCTCAGCAGAGACCTAGCTACCTCCCTGGCTGTTCCCTGATTCAACTTATCTACACAGGGGGCTCTGCTTTAACGAACTGCCTAGACGAAAGAGTGCCCTAGGACTCCTAGGGTCCTGTGCCTCTCCCTAAAGCCTGAAGTATTACACACAAAACTGTGCTGTAGAGGAAGTTGCAATGCAAGCCTCCTTTCTCCTTGAGATACGGTGACTTCAGGTATGAGGTCCTAGAAGGACTTGGAAGCAGAGAGTTTTCCTCAGTACAGCTCAGACTAGGGCAACGAGGACGACTTCCATGGTATGCTGAACTTTCTACTACCGTGTTCATGAAACCTTTCGATAGCTGGGGATATCTAGCTCCCCCAAGGAAGAGTGCAGCGTGTTCCCCTTCACTAGGTCTAGCCAGTGGCCCCCTGACGGGCCGACGGGCCTGATGGTGGCCCAGCAAGCCCAGGGAAACCTTGGAGTACTCAGTGTCCTTATACGGAAAGGAGTGCTCCGCGAGGGGTCTAGGAGTCCTGAAAAGCTTCCTAGCGTTCAAGTAAAGCAGAAGAGTGACTAAGGCCTCCTGGAAGCTGTTGCACGCCTAGCCCGCTGCATGGCATATCAGGGTCCTCCTTCGAAGCGAGGGCTCACCTTGAGTTTCCCTTTCGCTATAAAACAGGACAGGATGAGCTCTGACTCAGAAACTGAAATACCCTGTCTCTTCGTGTAACCTCTTTTTCCCTCTCACAACCATGCCTGCAATGAGTATAAGCCTGACAACAGCAGTGTTTTAAAGGGAGCTTCAAGGCGTATAAGAGGAGCTTTCAAGGTGGGAAAACAAGGCCAGTCCCATCAGGCACCATCTCCAGGGTGACACGCAGCGTAAGTGTCTCAGGGTACTGGCAGGTCAAAAGAGACCTAGCTACCTCCCTGGCTCTTCCCTTATTCAACTTTTCCACATAAGGTGCTCTGCGTGTAGCGAACTGCTTAGATGAAAGACTGCCCTAGGACTCCTAGGGTCCTGTGCCTCTCCCAAAAGCCTGAAGTGTTACACACAAAACTGTGCTGTAGTGGAGGTTGCAATGCAAGCTGCCTTTCTCTTGCGATACGGTGACTCCAGGTATGAGGTCCTAGAAGGACTTGGAAGCAGAGAGTTTTTCTCAGTACAGCTCAGACTAGGGTAACGAGGACGACTTCCATGGTATGCTGGACTTTCTAGAACCGTGTTCATGAAACCCTTCTGTAGCTGGGGATATCTAGCTCCCCAAATGAAGCGTGCAGCGTGTTACCCTTCACTCGGCCTACCCAGGGGCCCCCAGACGCGCCTACGGGTCTGACTGTGGCCCAGCAAGCCTAGGGAAGCCTTGGAGTACTCAGGTTCTTTGTACGGAAACGAGTGCTGCCGCGAGGGGTCTAGGAGTCCTGAAAACCTTACTGGCGTTCAACTAAACCAAGAGAACGACTAAGGCCTCATGGAAACTGTTGCACGCCCACCCCGCTACATGGCATATCAGGGCCCACCTTCGAAGTGGGGGCTCACTTTGAGTTTCCCTTTAGCTATAAAACAGGACAGGATGAGCTCTGACTCAGATACTGAAATACCCTGTCTCTTCGTGTAACCTCTTTTTCCCTCTCACAGCCATGCCTGCAATGAGTATAAGCCTGACAACAACAGTGTTTTTAAGGGAGCGTCAAGGCGCCCAAGAGGAGCTTTCAAGGTGGGAAAACAAGGCCAGTCCCATCAGGCACCATCTCCAGGGTGACACGCAGCGTGTCTCTGGGTACTGGCAGGTCAAAAGAGACCTAGCTACCTCCCTGGCTCTTCCCTTACTCCACTTTTCTACATAAGGTGCTCTGCGTGTAGCGAACTGCTTAGATGAAAGACTGCCCTAGGACTCCTAGAGTCCTGTGCCTCTCCCCAAAGCCTGAAGTGTTACACACAAAACTGTGCTGTGGCGGAAGTTGCAACGCAAGCTGCCTTTCTCCTAGAGATACGGTGACTCCAGGTATGAGGTCCTAGAAGGACTGGGAAGCAGAGAGTTTTTCTCAGTACCGCCTAGACTAGGGCAACGAGGACGATTTCCATGGTATGCTGGACTTGCTAGGACCGTGTTCATGAAGCCGTTGGTGAGCTGGGGATATCTAGCTCGCCCAAGGAAGAGTGCAGCGTGTGACTCTTCACTCGACCTCCGCAGGGCCACCCTGAATGGCCTACGGGTCTGAGTGTGGCCCAGCAAGCCCAGCAAGCCCAGGGGAGCCTGGGGGTACTCAGGGTCCCTGTACGGAAACGAGTGCTGCCGCGAGGGGTCTACGAGTCCTGAAAAGCTTACTAGCGTTCAACTAAAGCAGAAGAGTGACTAAGGCCTCCTGGAAGCTGCTGCACGCCTACTCCACTGCATGGCATATCAGGGCCCTCCTTCGAAGCTAGGCCTCACTTTGAGTTTCCCTTTAGCTAGAGAACAGGACAGGATGAGCGCTGAATCAGAAACTGGACTACGTGTTTCTTCGTGAAACCTCTTTTCCCCTCTCCCAGCCATGCCTGTCGTGAGTATAAGCCCGACACCAACAGTGTTTTTCAGTTAGCTTCTAGGCGCATGAAAGGGGCTTTCATGACGGGACAACAAGGCTAGCCCCATCAGGTCCTGTTTCCAGATTGACACGCAGCAGAAGTATCTGTGGTTTCTAAGAGGTCAAAAGAGACCTAGCTCCTCACTGGGTCCTTGGAGAATCAACTTTTCTATGCAGGGTGCTCTGCGTGTAGCCAACTGCCTAAATGAAAGAATTCCCTAGGTGTCCTGGGCTCCTGGGCATCTTCCGAAAGCCTGCGGCGTTACACCCGAAAGTGTGCTCTAGTTGCACTTGGACCACAAGCCGACTTTCTCCTAGAGGTTGGTTGACTTCAGCTAGGAGCCGGTAGAAGGAATTGTAAGCAAAGAGTTTTTCTCAGTACAGCTCGGACTACTGTAAGCAGGCAGACTTGCATGGCCTGCTGCACCTACTACAACCGTGTTCCTGAGGCTGTTGGTGAGCTGAGGCAATCGAGCTCCCCCGAGGGAGCGTGCATCATGCTGCCCTTCACTCGGCACAGACACGGGTACTCCGAAGGGTCTACGTGTCTGAATGTTGATCTTCAACTCAGGAGAGCCTGGGGGTACTCAGTGTGCTTGTACGGAAACGGGTGCAGACGCAAGGAAGCAGGCGTCCTGAGAAGATTAGTACCGTTAAACTAATGCAGAAGTGCGACTAAGGCCTCATGGAAGCTGCGCACTCCTACCCTGCTGCATGGCATATCAGGGCCCTCCTTCGAAGCTAGGCCTCACTTTGAGATTCCCTTTAGCTAGAGAACAGGACAGGATGAACTCTGACCGAGAAACTGGGATACCCGGTTTCTTCGTAAAACCATTTTTTCCCTCTCACAGCCATGCCTGCCGTGAGCATAAGTCTGACAACCACAGTGTTTTTAAGGGAGCTTCAAGGCGCATAAGAGGAGCTTTCAAGGTGGGGAAACAAGGCCAGTCCCATCAGGCACCATCTCCAGGGTGACACGCAGTGTAAAAGTCCGTGGATTCTTGCAGCTCAGCAGAGACCTAGCTACCTCCCTGGCTGTTCCCTGATTCAACTTATCTACACAGGGGGCTCTGCTTTAACGAACTGCCTAGACGAAAGAGTGCCCTAGGACTCCTAGGGTCCTGTGCCTCTCCCTAAAGCCTGAAGTATTACACACAAAACTGTGCTGTAGAGGAAGTTGCAATGCAAGCCTCCTTTCTCCTTGAGATACGGTGACTTCAGGTATGAGGTCCTAGAAGGACTTGGAAGCAGAGAGTTTTCCTCAGTACAGCTCAGACTAGGGCAACGAGGACGATTTCCATGGTATGCTGGACTTGCTAGGACCGTGTTCATGAAGCCGTTGGTGAGCTGGGGATATCTAGCTTGCCCAAGGAAGAGTGCAGCGTGTGACTCTTCACTCGACCTCCGCAGGGCCACCCTGAATGGCCTACGGGTCTGAGTGTGGCCCAGCAAGCCCAGCAAGCCCAGGGGAGCCTGGGGGTACTCAGGGTCCCTGTACGGAAACGAGTGCTGCCGCGAGGGGTCTACGAGTCCTGAAAAGCTTCCTAGCGTTCAAGTAAAGCAGAAGAGTGACTAAGGCCTCCTGGAAGCTGTTGCACGCCTAGCCCCCTGCATGGCATATCAGGGTCCTCCTTCGAAGCGAGGGCTCACATTGAGTTTCCCTTTCGCTATAAAACAGGACAGGATGAGCTCTGACTCAGAAACTGAAATACCCTGTCTCTTCGTGTAACCTCTTTTTCCCTCTCACAACCATGCCTGCAATGAGTATAAGCCTGACAACAGCAGTGTTTTAAAGGGAGCTTCAAGGCGTATAAGAGGAGCTTTCAAGGTGGGAAAACAAGGCCAGTCCCATCAGGCACCATCTCCAGGTTGACACGCAGCGTAAGTGTCTCAGGGTACTGGCAGGTCAAAAGAGACCTAGCTACCTCCCTGGCTCTTCCCTTATTCAACTTTTCCACATAAGGTGCTCTGCGTGTAGCGAACTGCTTAGATGAAAGACTGCCCTAGGACTCCTAGAGTCCTGTGCCTCTCCCCAAAGCCTGAAGTGTTACACACAAAACTGTGCTGTGGCGGAAGTTGCAACGCAAGCTGCCTTTCTCCTAGAGATACGGTGACTACAGGTATGAGGTCCTAGAAGGACTGGGAAGCAGAGAGTTTTTCTCAGTACCGCCTAGACTAGGGCAACGAGGACGATTTCCATGGTATGCTGGACTTGCTAGGACCGTGTTCATGAAGCCGTTGGTGAGCTGGGGATATCTAGCTCGCCCAAGGAAGAGTGCAGCGTGTGACTCTTCACTCGACCTCCGCAGGGCCACCCTGAATGGCCTACGGGTCTGAGTGTGGCCCAGCAAGCCCAGCAAGCCCAGGGGAGCCTGGGGGTACTCAGGGTCCCTGTACGGAAACGAGTGCTGCCGCGAGGGGTCTATGAGTCCTGAAAAGCTTACTAGCGTTCAACTAAAGCAGAAGAGTGACTAAGGCCTCCTGGAAGCTGCTGCACGCCTACTCCGCTGCATGGCATATCAGGGCCCTCCTTCGAAGCTAGGCCTCACTTTGAGTTTCCCTTTAGCTAGAGAACAGGACAGGATGAGCGCTGAATCAGAAACTGGACTACGTGTTTCTTCGTGAAACCTCTTTTCCCCTCTCCCAGCCATGCCTGTCGTGAGTATAAGCCCGACACCAACAGTGTTTTTCAGTTAGCTTCTAGGCGCATGAAAGGGGCTTTCATGACGGGACAACAAGGCTAGCCCCATCAGGTCCTGTTTCCAGATTGACACGCAGCAGAAGTATCTGTGGTTTCTAAGAGGTCAAAAGAGACCTAGCTCCTCACTGGGTCCTTGGAGAATCAACTTTTCTATGCAGGGTGCTCTGCGTGTAGCCAACTGCCTAAATGAAAGAATTCCCTAGGTGTCCTGGGCTCCTGGGCCTCTTCCAAAAGCCTGCGGCGTTACACCCGAAAGTGTGCTCTAGTTGCACTTGGACCACAAGCCGACTTTCTCCTAGAGGTTGGTTGACTTCAGCTAGGAGCCGGTAGAAGGAATTGTAAGCAAAGAGTTTTTCTCAGTACAGCTCGGACTACTGTAAGCAGGCAGACTTGCATGGCCTGCTGCACCTACTACAACCGTGTTCCTGAGGCTGTTGGTGAGCTGAGGCAATCGAGCTCCCCCGATGGAGCGTGCATCATGCTGCCCTTCACTCGGCACAGACACGGGTACTCCGAAGGGTCTACGTGTCTGAATGTTGATCTTCAACTCAGGAGAGCCTGGGGGTACTCAGTGTGCTTGTACGGAAACGGGTGCAGACGCAAGGAAGCAGGCGTCCTGAGAAGATTAGTACCGTTAAACTAATGCAGAAGTGCGACTAAGGCCTCATGGAAGCTGCGCACTCCTACCCTGCTGCATGGCATATCAGGGCCCTCCTTCGAAGATAGGCCTCACTTTGAGATTCCCTTTAGCCAGAGAACAGGACAGGATGAACTCTGACCGAGAAACTGGGATACTCGGTTTCTCCGTAAAACCATTTTTTCCCTCTCACAGCCATGCCTGCCGTGAGCATAAGTCTGACAACCACAGTGTTTTTAAGGGAGCTTCAAGGCGCATAAGAGGAGCTTTCAAGGTGGGGAAACAAGGCCAGTCCCATCAGGCACCATCTCCAGGGTGACACGCAGTGTAAAAGTCCGTGGATTCTTGCAGCTCAGCAGAGACCTAGCTACCTCCCTGGCTGTTCCCTGATTCAACTTATCTACACAGGGGGCTCTGCTTTAACGAACTGCCTAGACGAAAGAGTGCCCTAGGACTCCTAGGGTCCTGTGCCTCTCCCTAAAGCCTGAAGTATTACACACAAAACTGTGCTGTAGAGGAAGTTGCAATGCAAGCCTCCTTTCTCCTTGAGATACGGTGACTTCAGGTATGAGGTCCTAGAAGGACTTGGAAGCAGAGAGTTTTCCTCAGTACAGCTCAGACTAGGGCAACGAGGACGATTTCCATGGTATGCTGGACTTGCTAGGACCGTGTTCATGAAGCCGTTGGTGAGCTGGGGATATCTAGCTCGCCCAAGGAAGAGTGCAGCGTGTGACTCTTCACTCGACCTCCGCAGGGCCACCCTGAATGGCCTACGGGTCTGAGTGTGGCCCAGCAAGCCCAGCAAGCCCAGGGGAGCCTGGGGGTACTCAGGGTCCCTGTACGGAAACGAGTGCTGCCGCGAGGGGTCTACGAGTCCTGAAAAGCTTCCTAGCGTTCAAGTAAAGCAGAAGAGTGACTAAGGCCTCCTGGAAGCTGTTGCACGCCTAGCCCCCTGCATGGCATATCAGGGTCCTCCTTCGAAGCGAGGGCTCACATTGAGTTTCCCTTTCGCTATAAAACAGGACAGGATGAGCTCTGACTCAGAAACTGAAATACCCTGTCTCTTCGTGTAACCTCTTTTTCCCTCTCACAACCATGCCTGCAATGAGTATAAGCCTGACAACAGCAGTGTTTTAAAGGGAGCTTCAAGGCGTATAAGAGGAGCTTTCAAGGTGGGAAAACAAGGCCAGTCCCATCAGGCACCATCTCCAGGTTGACACGCAGCGTAAGTGTCTCAGGGTACTGGCAGGTCAAAAGAGACCTAGCTACCTCCCTGGCTCTTCCCTTATTCAACTTTTCCACATAAGGTGCTCTGCGTGTAGCGAACTGCTTAGATGAAAGACTGCCCTATGACTCCTAGAGTCCTGTGCCTCTCCCCAAAGCCTGAAGTGTTACACACAAAACTGTGCTGTGGCGGAAGTTGCAACGCAAGCTGCCTTTCTCCTAGAGATACGGTGACTACAGGTATGAGGTCCTAGAAGGACTGGGAAGCAGAGAGTTTTTCTCAGTACCGCCTAGACTAGGGCAACGAGGACGATTTCCATGGTATGCTGGACTTGCTAGGACCGTGTTCATGAAGCCGTTGGTGAGCTGGGGATATCTAGCTCGCCCAAGGAAGAGTGCAGCGTGTGACTCTTCACTCGACCTCCGCAGGGCCACCCTGAATGGCCTACGGGTCTGAGTGTGGCCCAGCAAGCCCAGCAAGCCCAGGGGAGCCTGGGGGTACTCAGGGTCCCTGTACGGAAACGAGTGCTGCCGCGAGGGGTCTACGAGTCCTGAAAAGCTTACTAGCGTTCAACTAAAGCAGAAGAGTGACTAAGGCCTCATGGAAGCTGCTGCACGCCTACTCCGCTGCATGGCATATCAGGGCCCTCCTTCGAAGCTAGGCCTCACTTTGAGTTTCCCTTTAGCTAGAGAACAGGACAGGATGAGCGCTGAATCAGAAACTGGACTACGTGTTTCTTCGTGAAACCTCTTTTCCCCTCTCCCAGCCATGCCTGTCGTGAGTATAAGCCCGACACCAACAGTGTTTTTCAGTTAGCTTCTAGGCGCATGAAAGGGGCTTTCATGACGGGACAACAAGGCTAGCCCCATCAGGTCCTGTTTCCAGATTGACACGCAGCAGAAGTATCTGTGGTTTCTAAGAGGTCAAAAGAGACCTAGCTCCTCACTGGGTCCTTGGAGAATCAACTTTTCTATGCAGGGTGCTCTGCGTGTAGCCAACTGCCTAAATGAAAGAATTCCCTAGGTGTCCTGGGCTCCTGGGCCTCTTCCAAAAGCCTGCAGCGTTACACCCGAAAGTGTGCTCTAGTTGCACTTGGACCACAAGCCGACTTTCTCCTAGAGGTTGGTTGACTTCAGCTAGGAGCCGGTAGAAGGAATTGTAAGCAAAGAGTTTTTCTCAGTACAGCTCGGACTAGTGTAAGCAGGCAGACTTGCATGGCCTGCTGCACCTACTACAACCGTGTTCCTGAGGCTGTTGGTGAGCTGAGGCAATCGAGCTCCCCCGAGGGAGCGTGCATCATGCTGCCCTTCACTCGGCACAGACACGGGTACTCCGAAGGGTCTACGTGTCTGAATGTTGATCTTCAACTCAGGAGAGCCTGGGGGTACTCAGTGTGCTTGTACGGAAACGGGTGCAGACGCAAGGAAGCAGGCGTCCTGAGAAGATTAGTACCGTTAAACTAATGCAGAAGTGCGACTAAGGCCTCATGGAAGCTGCGCACTCCTACCCTGCTGCATGGCATATCAGGGCCCTCCTTCGAAGCTAGGCCTCACTTTGAGATTCCCTTTAGCCAGAGAACAGGACAGGATGAACTCTGACCAAGAAACTGGGATACTCGGTTTCTCCGTAAAACCATTTTTTCCCTCTCACAGCCATGCCTGCCGTGAGCATAAGTCTGACAACCACAGTGTTTTTAAGGGAGCTTCAAGGCGCATAAGAGGAGCTTTCAAGGTGGGGAAACAAGGCCAGTCCCATCAGGCACCATCTCCAGGGTGACACGCAGTGTAAAAGTCCGTGGATTCTTGCAGCTCAGCAGAGACCTAGCTACCTCCCTGGCTGTTCCCTGATTCAACTTATCTACACAGGGGGCTCTGCTTTAACGAACTGCCTAGACGAAAGAGTGCCCTAGGACTCCTAGGGTCCTGTGCCTCTCCCTAAAGCCTGAAGTATTACACACAAAACTGTGCTGTAGAGGAAGTTGCAATGCAAGCCTCCTTTCTCCTTGAGATACGGTGACTTCAGGTATGAGGTCCTAGAAGGACTTGGAAGCAGAGAGTTTTCCTCAGTACAGCTCAGACTAGGGCAACGAGGACGACTTCCATGGTATGCTGAACTTTCTACTACCGTGTTCATGAAACCTTTCGATAGCTGGGGATATCTAGCTCCCCCAAGGAAGAGTGCAGCGTGTTCCCCTTCACTAGGTCTAGCCAGTGGCCCCCTGACGGGCCGACGGGCCTGATTGTGGCCCCGCAAGCCCAGGGAAACCTTGGAGTACTCAGTGTCCTTATACGGAAAGGAGTGCTCCGCGAGGGGTCTAGGAGTCCTGAAAAGCTTACTAGCGTTCAAGTAAAGCAGAAGAGTGACTAAGGCCTCCTGGAAGCTGTTGCACGCCTAGCCCGCTGCATGGCATATCAGGGTCCTCCTTCGAAGCGAGGGCTCACATTGAGTTTCCCTTTCGCTATAAAACAGGACAGGATGAGCTCTGACTCAGAAACTGGGATACCCTGTCTCTTCGTGTAACCTCATTTTTCCTCTCACAGCCATGCCTGCACTGACTATAAGCCCGACACCAACAGTGTTTTTCAGTTAGCTTCTAGGCGCATAAGAGGAGCTTTCAAGGTAGGAAAACAAGTCCAGTCCCATCAGGTCCTCTTTCCAGATTGACACGCAGCATAAATATCTGTGGTTTCTAAGAGGTCAAATGAGACCTAGCTACCTACTTGGCTCTTCCCAGAATCAATTTTTCTGCACAGGGTGTTGTACGTGTAGTGAAGAGCCTAGACAATAGACTGCCCTAGGTCTCTAAGAGCCCTGTGCATGTCCCAAAGCCTGAAGTGTTACACAGAACACTGTGCTTTAGTGGAAGTTGGAATGCAAGCCGTCTTTCTCCTTGAGATATGGTGACTTCCGGTATGAGGTCCTCGAAGGACTTCAAAGCAGAGAGTTTTACTCAGTACAGCTCAGAATCGGGTGATGAGGCAGACTTCCATGGTTTGCTGGCCTTGCTAGAACCGTGTTCCTCAGGCTGATGGTGAGCTGAGGAAATCTAGCTTTCCCAAGAAAGAGTGCAGATTTGTATCTTTCATTCGGCCTAAAAAGAGGCATACTGAAGGGCCTACGGGTCTGAGTGTGGCCCAGCAAGCCCAGGGGAGTCCTGGGGTACTCAGAGTTCTTGTACGGAAATGGGTACTGACATGAGTGGGCCTGGAGACCTGAGAAGATTAGTACCTTTAAACTAATGCAGAACTGCCACTAAGGCCTCAAGGAGAATGCTGCACAACTACCCTTCTGGAGGGCAAATCAGAGCCTTAGGTCGTGGGTAGGGCGCACGTTGAGATTCCCCTTAGCTCTAGTGCAGGGCAGGATATGCTCCCCACCAGGGCCTGGAAGCACCCTCTTTCTTTCGAGAAAACTCATTTTCTTCCAGAGCCATGCCTGGAGTGAGGACAAGTCCGACAACCACAGTGTTTTTCAGGTAGCTTCAAGGCGGCATGAATGGAGCTTTCGAGACGGGAAAACAAGGCTTGTCTCCTAAGGCCGCCATTTCCAGGTTGACACGCAGAAGAAGCATCTGTGGTTTCTAACAGGTCAAAAGAGACCTAGCTCCTCACTGGGTCCTTGGAGAATCAACTTTTCTTTGGAGGGTGTTCTGCGTGTAGCCAACTGCCTAAATGAAAAAATTCCCTAGGTGTCCTGGGCTCCTGGCCCTCTTCCAAAAGCCTGCGGCGTTACACCCGAAAGTGTGCTCTAGTTGCACTTGGACCACAAGCCGACTTTCTCCTAGAGGTTGATTGACTTCAGCTAGGAGCTGGTAGAAGGAATTGTAAGCAAAGAGTTTCTCTCAGTACAGCTCGGACTACTGTAAGCAGGCAGACTTGCATGGCCTGCTGCACCTACTACAACCGTGTTCCTGAGGCTGTTGGTGAGCTGAGGCAATCGAGCTCCCCCGAGGGAGCGTGCATCATGCTGCCCTTCACTCGGCACAGACACGGGTACTCCGAAGGGTCTACGTGTCTGAATGTTGATCTTCAACTCAGGAGAGCCTGGGGGTATTCAGTGTCTTTGTACGGAAACGGGGGCAGACGCAAGGGAGCAGGAGTCCTGAGAAGATTAGTACCGTTAAACGAATGCAGAAGTGCGACTCAGGGCTCATGGAAGCTGCCCACTCCTACCCTGCTGCATGGCATATCAGGGCCCTCCTTCGAAGCTAGGCCTCACTTTGAGATTCCCTTTAGCTATAGAACAGGAGAGGATGAGCTCTGACCGAGAAACTGGGATACCCTGTTTCTTCGTGAAACCCTTTTTTCCCTCTCACAGCCATGCCTGCCGTGAGTATAAGGCTGACAACCACAGTGTTTTTAAGGGAGTTTCAAGGCACATAAGAGGAGCTTTCAAGGTGGGAAAGCAAGGCCAGTCCCATCAGGCACCATCTCCAGGTGGACACGCAGCTTAAGTGTCTCTGGCTTCTGGCAGGTCAAAAGAGACCTAGCTACCTCCCTGGCTCTTCCCTGATTCAACTTTTCTACACAGGATGCTCGGCGTGTAGGGAACTGCCTAGAGGAAAGAGGGCCCTATGTCTCCTAGTGCCCTTTGCCTCTACCAAAAGCCTGAAATGTTCCACAGAAAACTGTGCTGAAGTGGAAGTTGCAATGCAAGCTGCCTTTCTCCTTGAGATACGGTGACTTCAGGTATGAGGTCCTAGAAGGACTTGTAAGCAGAGAGTTTTTCTCAGTACAGCTCAGACTAGGGTAACGAGGACGACTTCCATGGTATGGTGGACTTCTAGAACCATGTTCATGAAATCTTTCTGTAGCTGGGGATATCTAGCTCCCCAAATGAAGCGTGCAGCGTGTTACCCTTCACTCGACCTACCCAGGGGCACCCTGACAGGCCTACGTGTCTGACTGTGGCCCAGCACGCCCAGGGTAGCCTTGGAGTACCCAGTGTCCTTGATCGGAAACGAGTGCTGCCGCGAGGGGTCTTGGAGTCCTGAAAACCTTACTGGCGTTCAACTAAAGCAGGAGAGCGACTAAGACCTCATGGAAGCTGTTGCACGCCTACCCCGCTACATGGCATATCAGGGCCCTCCTTCGAAGCGAGGGCTCACTTTGAGTTTCCCTTTAGCTATAAAACAGGAAAGGGTTAGCTTTGACTCAGAACCTGAAATACCCTGTCTCTTCGTGTAACCTCATTTTTCCTCTCACAGCCATGCCTGCACTGACTATAAGCCCGACACCAACAGTGTTTTTCAGTTAGCTTCTAGGCGCATAAGAGGAGCTTTCAAGGTAGGAAAACAAGTCCAGTCCCATCAGGTCCTCTTTCCAGATTGACACGCAGCATAAATATCTGTGGTTTCTAAGAGGTCAAATGAGACCTAGCTACCTACGTGGCTCTTCCCAGAATCAATTTTTCTGCACAGGGTGTTGTACGTGTAGTGAAGAGCCTAGACAATAGACTGCCCTAGGTCTCTAAGAGCCCTGTGCATGTCCCAAAGCCTGAAGTGTTACACAGAACACTGTGCTTTAGTGGAAGTTGGAATGCAAGCCGTCTTTCTCCTTGAGATATGGTGACTTCCGGTATGAGGTCCTCGAAGGACTTCAAAGCAGAGAGTTTTACTCAGTACAGCTCAGAATCGGGTGATGAGGCAGACTTCCATGGTTTGCTGGCCTTGCTAGAACCGTGTTCCTCAGGCTGATGGTGAGCTGAGGAAATCTAGCTTTCCCAAGAAAGAGTGCAGATTTGTATCTTTCATTCGGCCTAAAAAGAGGCATACTGAAGGGCCTACGGGTCTGAGTGTGGCCCAGCAAGCCCAGGGGAGTCCTGGGGTACTCAGAGTTCTTGTACGGAAATGGGTACTGACATGAGTGGGCCTGGAGACCTGAGAAGATTAGTACCTTTAAACTAATGCAGAACTGCCACTAAGGCCTCAAGGAAAATGCTGCACAACTACCCTTCTGGAGGGCAAATCAGAGCCTTAGGTCGTGGGTAGGGCGCACGTTGAGATTCCCCTTAGCTCTAGTGCAGGGCAGGATATGCTCCCCACCAGGGCCTGGAAGCACCCTCTTTCTTTCGAGAAAACTCATTTTCTTCCAGAGCCATGCCTGGAGTGAGGACAAGTCCGACAACCACAGTGTTTTTCAGGTAGCTTCAAGGCGGCATGAATGGAGCTTTCGAGACGGGAAAACAAGGCTTGTCTCCTAAGGCCTCCATTTCCAGGTTGACACGCAGAAGAAGCATCTGTGGTTTCTAACAGGTCAAAAGAGACCTAGCTCCTCACTGGGTCCTTGGAGAATCAACTTTTCTTTGGAGGGTGTTCTGCGTGTAGCCAACTGCCTAAATGAAAGAATTCCCTGGGGGTCCTGGGCTCCTGGCCCTCTTCCAAAAGCCTGCGGCGTTACACCCGAAAGTGTGCTCTAGTTGCACTTGGACCACAAGCCGACTTTCTCCTAGAGGTTGATTGACTTCAGCTAGGAGCTGGTAGAAGGAATTGTAAGCAAAGAGTTTCTCTCAGTACAGCTCGGACTACTGTAAGCAGGCAGACTTGCATGGCCTGCTGCCCCTACTACAACCGTGTTCCTGAGGCTGTTGGTGAGCTGAGGCAATCGAGCTCCCCCGAGGGAGCGTGCATCATGCTGCCCTTCACTCGGCACAGACACGGGTACTCCGAAGGGTCTACGTGGCTGAATGTTGATCTTCAACTCAGGAGAGCCTGGGGGTATTCAGTGTCTTTGTACGGAAACGGGGGCAGACGCAAGGGAGCAGGAGTCCTGAGAAGATTAGTACCGTTAAACGAATGCAGAAGTGCGACTCAGGGCTCATGGAAGCTGCCCACTCCTACCCTGCTGCATGGCATATCAGGGCCCTCCTTCGAAGCTAGGCCTCACTTTGAGATTCCCTTTAGCTATAGAACAGGAGAGGATGAGCTCTGACCGAGAAACTGGGATACCCTGTTTCTTCGTGAAACCCTTTTTTCCCTCTCACAGCCATGCCTGCCGTGAGTATAAGGCTGACAACCACAGCGTTTTTAAGGGAGTTTCAAGGCACATAAGAGGAGCTTTCAAGGTGGGAAAGCAAGGCCAGTCCCATCAGGCACCATCTCCAGGTTGACACGCAGCGTAAGTGTCTCTGGCTTCTGGCAGGTCAAAAGAGACCTAGCTACCTCCCTGGCTCTTCCCTGATTCAACTTTTCTACACAGGATGCTCGGCGTGTAGGGAACTGCCTAGAGGAAAGAGGGCCCTATGTCTCCTAGTGCCCTTTGCCTCTACCAAAAGCCTGAAATGTTCCACAGAAAACTGTGCTGAAGTGGAAGTTGCAATGCAAGCTGCCTTTCTCCTTGAGATACGGTGACTTCAGGTATGAGATCCTAGAAGGACTGGGAAGCAGAGAGTTTTTCTCAGTACCGCCTAGACTAGGGCAACGAGGACGATTTCCATGGTATGCTGGACTTGCTAGGACCGTGTTCATGAAGCCGTTGGTGAGCTGGGGATATCTAGCTCGCCCAAGGAAGAGTGCAGCGTGTGACTCTTCACTCGACCTCCGCAGGGCCACCCTGAATGGCCTACGGGTCTGAGTGTGGCCCAGCAAGCCCAGCAAGCCCAGGGGAGCCTGGGGGTACTCAGGGTCCCTGTACGGAAACGAGTGCTGCCGCGAGGGGTCTACGAGTCCTGAAAAGCTTACTAGCGTTCAAGTAAAGCAGAAGAGTGACTAAGGCCTCCTGGAAGCTGTTGCACGCCTAGCCCCCTGCATGGCATATCAGGGTCCTCCTTCGAAGCGAGGGCTCACATTGAGTTTCCCTTTCGCTATAAAACAGGACAGGATGAGCTCTGACTCAGAAACTGAAATACCCTGTCTCTTCGTGTAACCTCTTTTTCCCTCTCACAACCATGCCTGCAATGAGTATAAGCCTGACAACAGCAGTGTTTTAAAGGGAGCTTCAAGGCGTATAAGAGGAGCTTTCAAGGTGGGAAAACAAGGCCAGTCCCATCAGGCACCATCTCCAGGTTGACACGCAGCGTAAGTGTCTCAGGGTACTGGCAGGTCAAAAGAGACCTAGCTACCTCCCTGGCTCTTCCCTTATTCAACTTTTCCACATAAGGTGCTCTGCGTGTAGCGAACTGCTTAGATGAAAGACTGCCCTAGGACTCCTAGGGTCCTGTGCCTCTCCCAAAAGCCTGAAGTGTTACACACAAAACTGTGCTGTAGTGGAGGTTGCAATGCAAGCTGCCTTTCTCTTGCGATACGGTGACTCCGGCTATGAGGTCCTAGAAGGACTTGGAAGCAGAGAGTTTTTCTCAGTACAGCTCAGACTAGGGTAACGAGGACGACTTCCATGGTATGCTGGACTTTCTAGAACCGTGTTCATGAAACCCTTCTGTAGCTGGGGATATCTAGCTCCCCAAATGAAGCGTGCAGCGTGTTACCCTTCACTCGGCCTACCCAGGGGCCCCCAGACGCGCCTACGGGTCTGACTGTGGCCCAGCAAGCCCAGGGAAGCCTTGGAGTACTCAGGTTCTTTGTACGGAAACGAGTGCTGCCGCGAGGGGTCTAGGAGTCCTGAAAACCTTACTGGCGTTCAACTAAACCAAGAGAACGACTAAGGCCTCATGGAAACTGTTGCACGCCCACCCCGCTACATGGCATATCAGGGCCCACCTTCGAAGTGGGGGCTCACTTTGAGTTTCCCTTTAGCTATAAAACAGGACAGGATGAGCTCTGACTCAGATACTGAAATACCCTGTCTCTTCGTGTAACCTCTTTTTCCCTCTCACAGCCATGCCTGCAATGAGTATAAGCCTGACAACAACAGTGTTTTTAAGGGAGCTTCAAGGCGCCCAAGAGGAGCTTTCAAGGTGGGAAAACAAGGCCAGTCCCATCAGGCACCATCTCCAGGGTGACACGCAGTGTAAAAGTCCGTGGATTCTTGCAGCTCAGCAGAGACCTAGCTACCTCCCTGGCTGTTCCCTGATTCAACTTATCTACACAGGGGGCTCTGCTTTAACGAACTGCCTAGACGAAAGAGTGCCCTAGGACTCCTAGGGTCCTGTGCCTCTCCCTAAAGCCTGAAGTATTACACACAAAACTGTGCTGTAGAGGAAGTTGCAATGCAAGCCTCCTTTCTCCTTGAGATACGGTGACTTCAGGTATGAGGTCCTAGAAGGACTTGGAAGCAGAGAGTTTTCCTCAGTACAGCTCAGACTAGGGCAACGAGGACGACTTCCATGGTATGCTGAACTTTCTACTACCGTGTTCATGAAACCTTTCGATAGCTGGGGATATCTAGCTCCCCCAAGGAAGAGTGCAGCGTGTTCCCCTTCACTAGGTCTAGCCAGTGGCCCCCTGACGGGCCGACGGGCCTGATTGTGGCCCCGCAAGCCCAGGGAAACCTTGGAGTACTCAGTGTCCTTATACGGAAAGGAGTGCTCCGCGAGGGGTCTAGGAGTCCTGAAAAGCTTCCTAGCGTTCAAGTAAAGCAGAAGAGTGACTAAGGCCTCCTGGAAGCTGTTGCACGCCTAGCCCGCTGCATGGCATATCAGGGTCCTCCTTCGAAGCGAGGGCTCACATTGAGTTTCCCTTTCGCTATAAAACAGGACAGGATGAGCTCTGACTCAGAAACTGGGATACCCTGTCTCTTCGTGTAACCTCATTTTTCCTCTCACAGCCATGCCTGCACTGACTATAAGCCCGACACCAACAGTGTTTTTCAGTTAGCTTCTAGGCGCATAAGAGGAGCTTTCAAGGTAGGAAAATAAGTCCAGTCCCATCAGGTCCTCTTTCCAGATTGACACGCAGCATAAATATCTGTGGTTTCTAAGAGGTCAAATGAGACCTAGCTACCTACTTGGCTCTTCCCAGAATCAATTTTTCTGCACAGGGTGTTGTACGTGTAGTGAAGAGCCTAGACAATAGACTGCCCTAGGTCTCTAAGAGCCCTGTGCATGTCCCAAAGCCTGAAGTGTTACACAGAACACTGTGCTTTAGTGGAAGTTGGAATGCAAGCCGTCTTTCTCCTTGAGATATGGTGACTTCCGGTATGAGGTCCTCGAAGGACTTCAAAGCAGAGAGTTTTACTCAGTACAGCTCAGAATCGGGTGATGAGGCAGACTTCCATGGTTTGCTGGCCTTGCTAGAACCGTGTTCCTCAGGCTGATGGTGAGCTGAGGAAATCTAGCTTTCCCAAGAAAGAGTGCAGATTTGTATCTTTCATTCGGCCTAAAAAGAGGCATACTGAAGGGCCTACGGGTCTGAGTGTGGCCCAGCAAGCCCAGGGGAGTCCTGGGGTACTCAGAGTTCTTGTACGGAAATGGGTACTGACATGAGTGGGCCTGGAGACCTGAGAAGATTAGTACCTTTAAACTAATGCAGAACTGCCACTAAGGCCTCAAGGAGAATGCTGCACAACTACCCTTCTGGAGGGCAAATCAGAGCCTTAGGTCGTGGGTAGGGCGCACGTTGAGATTCCCCTTAGCTCTAGTGCAGGGCAGGATATGCTCCCCACCAGGGCCTGGAAGCACCCTCTTTCTTTCGAGAAAACTCATTTTCTTCCAGAGCCATGCCTGGAGTGAGGACAAGTCCGACAACCACAGTGTTTTTCAGGTAGCTTCAAGGCGGCATGAATGGAGCTTTCGAGACGGGAAAACAAGGCTTGTCTCCTAAGGCCGCCATTTCCAGGTTGACACGCAGAAGAAGCATCTGTGGTTTCTAACAGGTCAAAAGAGACCTAGCTCCTCACTGGGTCCTTGGAGAATCAACTTTTCTTTGGAGGGTGTTCTGCGTGTAGCCAACTGCCTAAATGAAAAAATTCCCTAGGTGTCCTGGGCTCCTGGCCCTCTTCCAAAAGCCTGCGGCGTTACACCCGAAAGTGTGCTCTAGTTGCACTTGGACCACAAGCCGACTTTCTCCTAGAGGTTGATTGACTTCAGCTAGGAGCTGGTAGAAGGAATTGTAAGCAAAGAGTTTCTCTCAGTACAGCTCGGACTACTGTAAGCAGGCAGACTTGCATGGCCTGCTGCCCCTACTACAACCGTGTTCCTGAGGCTGTTGGTGAGCTGAGGCAATCGAGCTCCCCCGAGGGAGCGTGCATCATGCTGCCCTTCACTCGGCACAGACACGGGTACTCCGAAGGGTCTACGTGTCTGAATGTTGATCTTCAACTCAGGAGAGCCTGGGGGTATTCAGTGTCTTTGTACGGAAACGGGGGCAGACGCAAGGGAGCAGGAGTCCTGAGAAGATTAGTACCGTTAAACGAATGCAGAAGTGCGACTCAGGGCTCATGGAAGCTGCCCACTCCTACCCTGCTGCATGGCATATCAGGGCCCTCCTTCGAAGCTAGGCCTCACTTTGAGATTCCCTTTAGCTATAGAACAGGAGAGGATGAGCTCTGACCGAGAAACTGGGATACCCTGTTTCTTCGTGAAACCCTTTTTTCCCTCTCACAGCCATGCCTGCCGTGAGTATAAGGCTGACAACCACAGTGTTTTTAAGGGAGTTTCAAGGCACATAAGAGGAGCTTTCAAGGTGGGAAAGCAAGGCCAGTCCCATCAGGCACCATCTCCAGGTGGACACGCAGCTTAAGTGTCTCTGGCTTCTGGCAGGTCAAAAGAGACCTAGCTACCTCCCTGGCTCTTCCCTGATTCAACTTTTCTACACAGGATGCTCGGCGTGTAGGGAACTGCCTAGAGGAAAGAGGGCCCTATGTCTCCTAGTGCCCTTTGCCTCTACCAAAAGCCTGAAATGTTCCACAGAAAACTGTGCTGAAGTGGAAGTTGCAATGCAAGCTGCCTTTCTCCTTGAGATACGGTGACTTCAGGTATGAGGTCCTAGAAGGACTTGTAAGCAGAGAGTTTTTCTCAGTACAGCTCAGACTAGGGTAACGAGGACGACTTCCATGGTATGGTGGACTTCTAGAACCATGTTCATGAAATCTTTCTGTAGCTGGGGATATCTAGCTCCCCAAATGAAGCGTGCAGCGTGTTACCCTTCACTCGACCTACCCAGGGGCACCCTGACAGGCCTACGTGTCTGACTGTGGCCCAGCACGCCCAGGGTAGCCTTGGAGTACCCAGTGTCCTTGATCGGAAACGAGTGCTGCCGCGAGGGGTCTTGGAGTCCTGAAAACCTTACTGGCGTTCAACTAAAGCAGGAGAGCGACTAAGACCTCATGGAAGCTGTTGCACGCCTACCCCGCTACATGGCATATCAGGGCCCTCCTTCGAAGCGAGGGCTCACTTTGAGTTTCCCTTTAGCTATAAAACAGGAAAGGGTTAGCTTTGACTCAGAACCTGAAATACCCTGTCTCTTCGTGTAACCTCATTTTTCCTCTCACAGCCATGCCTGCACTGACTATAAGCCCGACACCAACAGTGTTTTTCAGTTAGCTTCTAGGCGCATAAGAGGAGCTTTCAAGGTAGGAAAACAAGTCCAGTCCCATCAGGTCCTCTTTCCAGATTGACACGCAGCATAAATATCTGTGGTTTCTAAGAGGTCAAATGAGACCTAGCTACCTACGTGGCTCTTCCCAGAATCAATTTTTCTGCACAGGGTGTTGTACGTGTAGTGAAGAGCCTAGACAATAGACTGCCCTAGGTCTCTAAGAGCCCTGTGCATGTCCCAAAGCCTGAAGTGTTACACAGAACACTGTGCTTTAGTGGAAGTTGGAATGCAAGCCGTCTTTCTCCTTGAGATATGGTGACTTCCGGTATGAGGTCCTCGAAGGACTTCAAAGCAGAGAGTTTTACTCAGTACAGCTCAGAATCGGGTGATGAGGCAGACTTCCATGGTTTGCTGGCCTTGCTAGAACCGTGTTCCTCAGGCTGATGGTGAGCTGAGGAAATCTAGCTTTCCCAAGAAAGAGTGCAGATTTGTATCTTTCATTCGGCCTAAAAAGAGGCATACTGAAGGGCCTACGGGTCTGAGTGTGGCCCAGCAAGCCCAGGGGAGTCCTGGGGTACTCAGAGTTCTTGTACGGAAATGGGTACTGACATGAGTGGGCCTGGAGACCTGAGAAGATTAGTACCTTTAAACTAATGCAGAACTGCCACTAAGGCCTCAAGGAGAATGCTGCACAACTACCCTTCTGGAGGGCAAATCAGAGCCTTAGGTCGTGGGTAGGGCGCACGTTGAGATTCCCCTTAGCTCTAGTGCAGGGCAGGATATGCTCCCCACCAGGGCCTGGAAGCACCCTCTTTCTTTCGAGAAAACTCATTTTCTTCCAGAGCCATGCCTGGAGTGAGGACAAGTCCGACAACCACAGTGTTTTTCAGGTAGCTTCAAGGCGGCATGAATGGAGCTTTCGAGACGGGAAAACAAGGCTTGTCTCCTAAGGCCGCCATTTCCAGGTTGACACGCAGAAGAAGCATCTGTGGTTTCTAACAGGTCAAAAGAGACCTAGCTCCTCACTGGGTCCTTGGAGAATCAACTTTTCTTTGGAGGGTGTTCTGCGTGTAGCCAACTGCCTAAATGAAAAAATTCCCTAGGTGTCCTGGGCTCCTGGCCCTCTTCCAAAAGCCTGCGGCGTTACACCCGAAAGTGTGCTCTAGTTGCACTTGGACCACAAGCCGACTTTCTCCTAGAGGTTGATTGACTTCAGCTAGGAGCTGGTAGAAGGAATTGTAAGCAAAGAGTTTCTCTCAGTACAGCTCGGACTACTGTAAGCAGGCAGACTTGCATGGCCTGCTGCCCCTACTACAACCGTGTTCCTGAGGCTGTTGGTGAGCTGAGGCAATCGAGCTCCCCCGAGGGAGCGTGCATCATGCTGCCCTTCACTCGGCACAGACACGGGTACTCCGAAGGGTCTACGTGTCTGAATGTTGATCTTCAACTCAGGAGAGCCTGGGGGTATTCAGTGTCTTTGTACGGAAACGGGGGCAGACGCAAGGGAGCAGGAGTCCTGAGAAGATTAGTACCGTTAAACGAATGCAGAAGTGCGACTCAGGGCTCATGGAAGCTGCCCACTCCTACCCTGCTGCATGGCATATCAGGGCCCTCCTTCGAAGCTAGGCCTCACTTTGAGATTCCCTTTAGCTATAGAACAGGAGAGGATGAGCTCTGACCGAGAAACTGGGATACCCTGTTTCTTCGTGAAACCCTTTTTTCCCTCTCACAGCCATGCCTGCCGTGAGTATAAGGCTGACAACCACAGTGTTTTTAAGGGAGTTTCAAGGCACATAAGAGGAGCTTTCAAGGTGGGAAAGCAAGGCCAGTCCCATCAGGCACCATCTCCAGGTGGACACGCAGCTTAAGTGTCTCTGGCTTCTGGCAGGTCAAAAGAGACCTAGCTACCTCCCTGGCTCTTCCCTGATTCAACTTTTCTACACAGGATGCTCGGCGTGTAGGGAACTGCCTAGAGGAAAGAGGGCCCTATGTCTCCTAGTGCCCTTTGCCTCTACCAAAAGCCTGAAATGTTCCACAGAAAACTGTGCTGAAGTGGAAGTTGCAATGCAAGCTGCCTTTCTCCTTGAGATACGGTGACTTCAGGTATGAGGTCCTAGAAGGACTTGTAAGCAGAGAGTTTTTCTCAGTACAGCTCAGACTAGGGTAACGAGGACGACTTCCATGGTATGGTGGACTTCTAGAACCATGTTCATGAAATCTTTCTGTAGCTGGGGATATCTAGCTCCCCAAATGAAGCGTGCAGCGTGTTACCCTTCACTCGACCTACCCAGGGGCACCCTGACAGGCCTACGTGTCTGACTGTGGCCCAGCACGCCCAGGGTAGCCTTGGAGTACCCAGTGTCCTTGATCGGAAACGAGTGCTGCCGCGAGGGGTCTTGGAGTCCTGAAAACCTTACTGGCGTTCAACTAAAGCAGGAGAGCGACTAAGACCTCATGGAAGCTGTTGCACGCCTACCCCGCTACATGGCATATCAGGGCCCTCCTTCGAAGCGAGGGCTCACTTTGAGTTTCCCTTTAGCTATAAAACAGGAAAGGGTTAGCTTTGACTCAGAACCTGAAATACCCTGTCTCTTCGTGTAACCTCATTTTTCCTCTCACAGCCATGCCTGCACTGACTATAAGCCCGACACCAACAGTGTTTTTCAGTTAGCTTCTAGGCGCATAAGAGGAGCTTTCAAGGTAGGAAAACAAGTCCAGTCCCATCAGGTCCTCTTTCCAGATTGACACGCAGCATAAATATCTGTGGTTTCTAAGAGGTCAAATGAGACCTAGCTACCTACGTGGCTCTTCCCAGAATCAATTTTTCTGCACAGGGTGTTGTACGTGTAGTGAAGAGCCTAGACAATAGACTGCCCTAGGTCTCTAAGAGCCCTGTGCATGTCCCAAAGCCTGAAGTGTTACACAGAACACTGTGCTTTAGTGGAAGTTGGAATGCAAGCCGTCTTTCTCCTTGAGATATGGTGACTTCCGGTATGAGGTCCTCGAAGGACTTCAAAGCAGAGAGTTTTACTCAGTACAGCTCAGAATCGGGTGATGAGGCAGACTTCCATGGTTTGCTGGCCTTGCTAGAACCGTGTTCCTCAGGCTGATGGTGAGCTGAGGAAATCTAGCTTTCCCAAGAAAGAGTGCAGATTTGTATCTTTCATTCGGCCTAAAAAGAGGCATACTGAAGGGCCTACGGGTCTGAGTGTGGCCCAGCAAGCCCAGGGGAGTCCTGGGGTACTCAGAGTTCTTGTACGGAAATGGGTACTGACATGAGTGGGCCTGGAGACCTGAGAAGATTAGTACCTTTAAACTAATGCAGAACTGCCACTAAGGCCTCAAGGAAAATGCTGCACAACTACCCTTCTGGAGGGCAAATCAGAGCCTTAGGTCGTGGGTAGGGCGCACGTTGAGATTCCCCTTAGCTCTAGTGCAGGGCAGGATATGCTCCCCACCAGGGCCTGGAAGCACCCTCTTTCTTTCGAGAAAACTCATTTTCTTCCAGAGCCATGCCTGGAGTGAGGACAAGTCCGACAACCACAGTGTTTTTCAGGTAGCTTCAAGGCGGCATGAATGGAGCTTTCGAGACGGGAAAACAAGGCTTGTCTCCTAAGGCCTCCATTTCCAGGTTGACACGCAGAAGAAGCATCTGTGGTTTCTAACAGGTCAAAAGAGACCTAGCTCCTCACTGGGTCCTTGGAGAATCAACTTTTCTTTGGAGGGTGTTCTGCGTGTAGCCAACTGCCTAAATGAAAGAATTCCCTGGGGGTCCTGGGCTCCTGGCCCTCTTCCAAAAGCCTGCGGCGTTACACCCGAAAGTGTGCTCTAGTTGCACTTGGACCACAAGCCGACTTTCTCCTAGAGGTTGATTGACTTCAGCTAGGAGCTGGTAGAAGGAATTGTAAGCAAAGAGTTTCTCTCAGTACAGCTCGGACTACTGTAAGCAGGCAGACTTGCATGGCCTGCTGCCCCTACTACAACCGTGTTCCTGAGGCTGTTGGTGAGCTGAGGCAATCGAGCTCCCCCGAGGGAGCGTGCATCATGCTGCCCTTCACTCGGCACAGACACGGGTACTCCGAAGGGTCTACGTGGCTGAATGTTGATCTTCAACTCAGGAGAGCCTGGGGGTATTCAGTGTCTTTGTACGGAAACGGGGGCAGACGCAAGGGAGCAGGAGTCCTGAGAAGATTAGTACCGTTAAACGAATGCAGAAGTGCGACTCAGGGCTCATGGAAGCTGCCCACTCCTACCCTGCTGCATGGCATATCAGGGCCCTCCTTCGAAGCTAGGCCTCACTTTGAGATTCCCTTTAGCTATAGAACAGGAGAGGATGAGCTCTGACCGAGAAACTGGGATACCCTGTTTCTTCGTGAAACCCTTTTTTCCCTCTCACAGCCATGCCTGCCGTGAGTATAAGGCTGACAACCACAGCGTTTTTAAGGGAGTTTCAAGGCACATAAGAGGAGCTTTCAAGGTGGGAAAGCAAGGCCAGTCCCATCAGGCACCATCTCCAGGTGGACACGCAGCTTAAGTGTCTCTGGCTTCTGGCAGGTCAAAAGAGACCTAGCTACCTCCCTGGCTCTTCCCTGATTCAACTTTTCTACACAGGATGCTCGGCGTGTAGGGAACTGCCTAGAGGAAAGAGGGCCCTATGTCTCCTAGTGCCCTTTGCCTCTACCAAAAGCCTGAAATGTTCCACAGAAAACTGTGCTGAAGTGGAAGTTGCAATGCAAGCTGCCTTTCTCCTTGAGATACGGTGACTTCAGGTATGAGATCCTAGAAGGACTGGGAAGCAGAGAGTTTTTCTCAGTACCGCCTAGACTAGGGCAACGAGGACGATTTCCATGGTATGCTGGACTTGCTAGGACCGTGTTCATGAAGCCGTTGGTGAGCTGGGGATATCTAGCTCGCCCAAGGAAGAGTGCAGCGTGTGACTCTTCACTCGACCTCCGCAGGGCCACCCTGAATGGCCTACGGGTCTGAGTGTGGCCCAGCAAGCCCAGCAAGCCCAGGGGAGCCTGGGGGTACTCAGGGTCCCTGTACGGAAACGAGTGCTGCCGCGAGGGGTCTACGAGTCCTGAAAAGCTTCCTAGCGTTCAAGTAAAGCAGAAGAGTGACTAAGGCCTCCTGGAAGCTGTTGCACGCCTAGCCCCCTGCATGGCATATCAGGGTCCTCCTTCGAAGCGAGGGCTCACATTGAGTTTCCCTTTCGCTATAAAACAGGACAGGATGAGCTCTGACTCAGAAACTGAAATACCCTGTCTCTTCGTGTAACCTCTTTTTCCCTCTCACAACCATGCCTGCAATGAGTATAAGCCTGACAACAGCAGTGTTTTAAAGGGAGCTTCAAGGCGTATAAGAGGAGCTTTCAAGGTGGGAAAACAAGGCCAGTCCCATCAGGCACCATCTCCAGGTTGACACGCAGCGTAAGTGTCTCAGGGTACTGGCAGGTCAGAAGAGACCTAGCTACCTCCCTGGCTCTTCCCTTATTCAACTTTTCCACATAAGGTGCTCTGCGTGTAGCGAACTGCTTAGATGAAAGACTGCCCTAGGACTCCTAGGGTCCTGTGCCTCTCCCAAAAGCCTGAAGTGTTACACACAAAACTGTGCTGTGGCGGAAGTTGCAATGCAAGCTGCCTTTCTCTTGCGATACGGTGACTCCGGGTATGAGGTCCTAGAAGGACTTGGAAGCAGAGAGTTTTTCTCAGTACAGCTCAGACTAGGGTAACGAGGACGACTTCCATGGTATGCTGGACTTTCTAGAACCGTGTTCATGAAACCCTTCTGTAGCTGGGGATATCTAGCTCCCCAAATGAAGCGTGCAGCGTGTTACCCTTCACTCGGCCTACCCAGGGGCCCCCAGACGCGCCTACGGGTCTGACTGTGGCCCAGCAAGCCCAGGGAAGCCTTGGAGTACTCAGGTTCTTTGTACGGAAACGAGTGCTGCCGCGAGGGGTCTAGGAGTCCTGAAAACCTTACTGGCGTTCAACTAAACCAAGAGAACGACTAAGGCCTCATGGAAACTGTTGCACGCCCACCCCGCTACATGGCATATCAGGGCCCACCTTCGAAGTGGGGGCTCACTTTGAGTTTCCCTTTAGCTATAAAACAGGACAGGATGAGCTCTGACTCAGATACTGAAATACCCTGTCTCTTCGTGTAACCTCTTTTTCCCTCTCACAGCCATGCCTGCAATGAGTATAAGCCTGACAACAACAGTGTTTTTAAGGGAGCTTCAAGGCGCCCAAGAGGAGCTTTCAAGGTGGGAAAACAAGGCCAGTCCCATCAGGCACCATCTCCAGGGTGACACGCAGCGTGCCTCTGGGTACTGGCAGGTCAAAAGAGACCTAGCTACCTCCCTGGCTCTTCCTTTACTCCACTTTTCTACATAAGGTGCTCTGCGTGTAGCGAACTGCTTAGATGAAAGACTGCCCTAGGACTCCTAGAGTCCTGTGCCTCTCCCCAAAGCCTGAAGTGTTACACACAAAACTGTGCTGTGGCGGAAGTTGCAACGCAAGCTGCCTTTCTCCTAGAGATACGGTGACTCCAGGTATGAGGTGCTAGAAGGACTGGGAAGCAGAGAGTTTTTCTCAGTACCGCCTAGACTAGGGCAACGAGGACGATTTCCATGGTATGCTGGACTTGCTAGGACCGTGTTCATGAAGCCGTTGGTGAGCTGGGGATATCTAGCTCGCCCAAGGAAGAGTGCAGCGTGTGACTCTTCACTCGACCTCCGCAGGGCCACCCTGAATGGCCTACGGGTCTGAGTGTGGCCCAGCAAGCCCAGCAAGCCCAGGGGAGCCTGGGGGTACTCAGGGTCCCTGTACGGAAACGAGTGCTGCCGCGAGGGGTCTACGAGTCCTGAAAAGCTTCCTAGCGTTCAAGTAAAGCAGAAGAGTGACTAAGGCCTCCTGGAAGCTGTTGCACGCCTAGCCCCCTGCATGGCATATCAGGGTCCTCCTTCGAAGCGAGGGCTCACATTGAGTTTCCCTTTCGCTATAAAACAGGACAGGATGAGCTCTGACTCAGAAACTGAAATACCCTGTCTCTTCGTGTAACCTCTTTTTCCCTCTCACAACCATGCCTGCAATGAGTATAAGCCTGACAACAGCAGTGTTTTAAAGGGAGCTTCAAGGCGTATAAGAGGAGCTTTCAAGGTGGGAAAACAAGGCCAGTCCCATCAGGCACCATCTCCAGGTTGACACGCAGCGTAAGTGTCTCAGGGTACTGGCAGGTCAAAAGAGACCTAGCTACCTCCCTGGCTCTTCCCTTATTCAACTTTTCCACATAAGGTGCTCTGCGTGTAGCGAACTGCTTAGATGAAAGACTGCCCTAGGACTCCTAGGGTCCTGTGCCTCTCCCAAAAGCCTGAAGTGTTACACACAAAACTGTGCTGTAGTGGAGGTTGCAATGCAAGCTGCCTTTCTCTTGCGATACGGTGACTCCGGGTATGAGGTCCTAGAAGGACTTGGAGGCAGAGAGTTTTTCTCAGTACAGCTCAGACTAGGGTAACGAGGACGACTTCTATGGTATGCTGGACTTTCTAGAACCGTGTTCATGAAACCCTTCTGTAGCTGGGGGTATCTAGCTCCCCAAATGAAGCGTGCAGCGTGTTACCCTTCACTCGGCCTACCCAGGGGCCCCCAGACGCGCCTACGGGTCTGACTGTGGCCCAGCAAGCCCAGGGAAGCCTTGGAGTACTCAGGTTCTTTGTACGGAAACGAGTGCTGCCGCGAGGGGTCTAGGAGTCCTGAAAACCTTACTGGCGTTCAACTAAACCAAGAGAACGACTAAGGCCTCATGGAAACTGTTGCACGCCCACCCCGCTACATGGCATATCAGGGCCCACCTTCGAAGTGGGGGCTCACTTTGAGTTTCCCTTTAGCTATAAAACAGGACAGGATGAGCTCTGACTCAGATACTGAAATACCCTGTCTCTTCGTGTAACCTCTTTTTCCCTCTCACAGCCATGCCTGCAATGAGTATAAGCCTGACAACAACAGTGTTTTTAAGGGAGCTTCAAGGCGCCCAAGAGGAGCTTTCAAGGTGGGAAAACAAGGCCAGTCCCATCAGGCACCATCTCCAGGGTGACACGCAGCGTGCCTCTGGGTACTGGCAGGTCAAAAGAGACCTAGCTACCTCCCTGGCTCTTCCCTTACTCCACTTTTCTACATAAGGTGCTCTGCGTGTAGCGAACTGCTTAGATGAAAGACTGCCCTAGGACTCCTAGAGTCCTGTGCCTCTCCCCAAAGCCTGAAGTGTTACACACAAAACTGTGCTGTGGCGGAAGTTGCAACGCAAGCTGCCTTTCTCCTAGAGATACGGTGACTCCAGGTATGAGGTCCTAGAAGGACTGGGAAGCAGAGAGTTTTTCTCAGTACCGCCTAGACTAGGGCAACGAGGACGATTTCCATGGTATGCTGGACTTGCTAGGACCGTGTTCATGAAGCCGTTGGTGAGCTGGGGATATCTAGCTCGCCCAAGGAAGAGTGCAGCGTGTGACTCTTCACTCGACCTCCGCAGGGCCACCCTGAATGGCCTACGGGTCTGAGTGTGGCCCAGCAAGCCCAGCAAGCCCAGGGGAGCCTGGGGGTACTCAGGGTCCCTGTACGGAAACGAGTGCTGCCGCGAGGGGTCTACGAGTCCTGAAAAGCTTACTAGCGTTCAACTAAAGCAGAAGAGTGACTAAGGCCTCATGGAAGCTGCTGCACGCCTACTCCGCTGCATGGCATATCAGGGCCCTCCTTCGAAGCTAGGCCTCACTTTGAGTTTCCCTTTAGCTAGAGAACAGGACAGGATGAGCGCTGAATCAGAAACTGGACTACGTGTTTCTTCATGAAACCTCTTTTCCCCTCTCCCAGCCATGCCTGTCGTGAGTATAAGCCCGACACCAACAGTGTTTTTCAGTTAGCTTCTAGGCGCATGAAGGGGGCTTTCATGACGGGACAACAAGGCCAGCCCCATCAGGTCCTGTTTCCAGATTGACACGCAGCAGAAGTATCTGTGGTTTCTAAGAGGTCAAAAGAGACCTAGCTCCTCACTGGGTCCTTGGAGAATCAACTTTTCTATGCAGGGTGCTCTGCGTGTAGCCAACTGCCTAAATGAAAGAATTCCCTAGGTGTCCTGGGCTCCTGGGCATCTTCCGAAAGCCTGCGGCGTTACACCCGAAAGTGTGCTCTAGTTGCACTTGGACCACAAGCCGACTTTCTCCTAGAGGTTGGTTGACTTCAGCTAGGAGCCGGTAGAAGGAATTGTAAGCAAAGAGTTTTTCTCAGTACAGCTCGGACTACTGTAAGCAGGCAGACTTGCATGGCCTGCTGCACCTACTACAACCGTGTTCCTGAGGCTGTTGGTGAGCTGAGGCAATCGAGCTCCCCCGAGGGAGCGTGCATCATGCTGCCCTTCACTCGGCACAGACACGGGTACTCCGAAGGGTCTACGTGTCTGTATGTTGATCTTCAACTCAGGAGAGCCTGGGGGTACTCAGTGTGCTTGTACGGAAACGGGTGCAGACGCAAGGAAGCAGGCGTCCTGAGAAGATTAGTACCGTTAAACTAATGCAGAAGTGCGACTAAGGCCTCATGGAAGCTGCGCACTCCTACCCTGCTGCATGGCATATCAGGGCCCTCCTTCGAAGCTAGGCCTCACTTTGAGATTCCCTTTAGCTAGAGAACAGGACAGGATGAACTCTGACCGAGAAACTGGGATACCCGGTTTCTTCGTAAAACCATTTTTTCCCTCTCACAGCCATGCCTGCCGTGAGCATAAGTCTGACAACCACAGTGTTTTTAAGGGAGCTTCAAGGCGCATAAGAGGAGCTTTCAAGGTGGGGAAACAAGGCCAGTCCCATCAGGCACCATCTCCAGGGTGACACGCAGTGTAAAAGTCCGTGGATTCTTGCAGCTCAGCAGAGACCTAGCTACCTCCCTGGCTGTTCCCTGATTCAACTTATCTACACAGGGGGCTCTGCTTTAACGAACTGCCTAGACGAAAGACTGCCCTAGGACTCCTAGGGTCCTGTGCCTCTCCCTAAAGCCTGCAGTATTACACACAAAACTGTGCTGTAGAGGAAGTTGCAATGCAAGCCTCCTTTCTCCTTGAGATACGGTGACTTCAGGTATGAGGTCCTAGAAGGACTTGGAAGCAGAGAGTTTTCCTCAGTACAGCTCAGACTAGGGCAACGAGGACGACTTCCATGGTATGCTGAACTTTCTACTACCGTGTTCATGAAACCTTTCGATAGCTGGGGATATCTAGCTCCCCCAAGGAAGAGTGCAGCGTGTTCCCCTTCACTAGGTCTAGCCAGTGGCCCCCTGACGGGCCGACGGGCCTGATTGTGGCCCCGCAAGCCCAGGGAAACCTTGGAGTACTCAGTGTCCTTATACGGAAAGGAGTGCTCCGCGAGGGGTCTAGGAGTCCTGAAAAGCTTCCTAGCGTTCAAGTAAAGCAGAAGAGTGACTAAGGCCTCCTGGAAGCTGTTGCACGCCTAGCCCGCTGCATGGCATATCAGGGTCCTCCTTCGAAGCGAGGGCTCACATTGAGTTTCCCTTTCGCTATAAAACAGGACAGGATGAGCTCTGACTCAGAAACTGGGATACCCTGTCTCTTCGTGTAACCTCATTTTTCCTCTCACAGCCATGCCTGCACTGACTATAAGCCCGACACCAACAGTGTTTTTCAGTTAGCTTCTAGGCGCATAAGAGGAGCTTTCAAGGTAGGAAAACAAGTCCAGTCCCATCAGGTCCTCTTTCCAGATTGACACGCAGCATAAATATCTGTGGTTTCTAAGAGGTCAAATGAGACCTAGCTACCTACTTGGCTCTTCCCAGAATCAATTTTTCTGCACAGGGTGTTGTACGTGTAGTGAAGAGCCTAGACAATAGACTGCCCTAGGTCTCTAAGAGCCCTGTGCATGTCCCAAAGCCTGAAGTGTTACACAGAACACTGTGCTTTAGTGGAAGTTGGAATGCAAGCCGTCTTTCTCCTTGAGATATGGTGACTTCCGGTATGAGGTCCTCGAAGGACTTCAAAGCAGAGAGTTTTACTCAGTACAGCTCAGAATCGGGTGATGAGGCAGACTTCCATGGTTTGCTGGCCTTGCTAGAACCGTGTTCCTCAGGCTGATGGTGAGCTGAGGAAATCTAGCTTTCCCAAGAAAGAGTGCAGATTTGTATCTTTCATTCGGCCTAAAAAGAGGCATACTGAAGGGCCTACGGGTCTGAGTGTGGCCCAGCAAGCCCAGGGGAGTCCTGGGGTACTCAGAGTTCTTGTACGGAAATGGGTACTGACATGAGTGGGCCTGGAGACCTGAGAAGATTAGTACCTTTAAACTAATGCAGAACTGCCACTAAGGCCTCAAGGAGAATGCTGCACAACTACCCTTCTGGAGGGCAAATCAGAGCCTTAGGTCGTGGGTAGGGCGCACGTTGAGATTCCCCTTAGCTCTAGTGCAGGGCAGGATATGCTCCCCACCAGGGCCTGGAAGCACCCTCTTTCTTTCGAGAAAACTCATTTTCTTCCAGAGCCATGCCTGGAGTGAGGACAAGTCCGACAACCACAGTGTTTTTCAGGTAGCTTCAAGGCGGCATGAATGGAGCTTTCGAGACGGGAAAACAAGGCTTGTCTCCTAAGGCCGCCATTTCCAGGTTGACACGCAGAAGAAGCATCTGTGGTTTCTAACAGGTCAAAAGAGACCTAGCTCCTCACTGGGTCCTTGGAGAATCAACTTTTCTTTGGAGGGTGTTCTGCGTGTAGCCAACTGCCTAAATGAAAAAATTCCCTAGGTGTCCTGGGCTCCTGGCCCTCTTCCAAAAGCCTGCGGCGTTACACCCGAAAGTGTGCTCTAGTTGCACTTGGACCACAAGCCGACTTTCTCCTAGAGGTTGATTGACTTCAGCTAGGAGCTGGTAGAAGGAATTGTAAGCAAAGAGTTTCTCTCAGTACAGCTCGGACTACTGTAAGCAGGCAGACTTGCATGGCCTGCTGCCCCTACTACAACCGTGTTCCTGAGGCTGTTGGTGAGCTGAGGCAATCGAGCTCCCCCGAGGGAGCGTGCATCATGCTGCCCTTCACTCGGCACAGACACGGGTACTCCGAAGGGTCTACGTGTCTGAATGTTGATCTTCAACTCAGGAGAGCCTGGGGGTATTCAGTGTCTTTGTACGGAAACGGGGGCAGACGCAAGGGAGCAGGAGTCCTGAGAAGATTAGTACCGTTAAACGAATGCAGAAGTGCGACTCAGGGCTCATGGAAGCTGCCCACTCCTACCCTGCTGCATGGCATATCAGGGCCCTCCTTCGAAGCTAGGCCTCACTTTGAGATTCCCTTTAGCTATAGAACAGGAGAGGATGAGCTCTGACCGAGAAACTGGGATACCCTGTTTCTTCGTGAAACCCTTTTTTCCCTCTCACAGCCATGCCTGCCGTGAGTATAAGGCTGACAACCACAGTGTTTTTAAGGGAGTTTCAAGGCACATAAGAGGAGCTTTCAAGGTGGGAAAGCAAGGCCAGTCCCATCAGGCACCATCTCCAGGTGGACACGCAGCTTAAGTGTCTCTGGCTTCTGGCAGGTCAAAAGAGACCTAGCTACCTCCCTGGCTCTTCCCTGATTCAACTTTTCTACACAGGATGCTCGGCGTGTAGGGAACTGCCTAGAGGAAAGAGGGCCCTATGTCTCCTAGTGCCCTTTGCCTCTACCAAAAGCCTGAAATGTTCCACAGAAAACTGTGCTGAAGTGGAAGTTGCAATGCAAGCTGCCTTTCTCCTTGAGATACGGTGACTTCAGGTATGAGGTCCTAGAAGGACTTGTAAGCAGAGAGTTTTTCTCAGTACAGCTCAGACTAGGGTAACGAGGACGACTTCCATGGTATGGTGGACTTCTAGAACCATGTTCATGAAATCTTTCTGTAGCTGGGGATATCTAGCTCCCCAAATGAAGCGTGCAGCGTGTTACCCTTCACTCGACCTACCCAGGGGCACCCTGACAGGCCTACGTGTCTGACTGTGGCCCAGCACGCCCAGGGTAGCCTTGGAGTACCCAGTGTCCTTGATCGGAAACGAGTGCTGCCGCGAGGGGTCTTGGAGTCCTGAAAACCTTACTGGCGTTCAACTAAAGCAGGAGAGCGACTAAGACCTCATGGAAGCTGTTGCACGCCTACCCTGCTACATGGCATATCAGGGCCCTCCTTCGAAGCGAGGGCTCACTTTGAGTTTCCCTTTAGCTATAAAACAGGAAAGGGTTAGCTTTGACTCAGAACCTGAAATACCCTGTCTCTTCGTGTAACCTCATTTTTCCTCTCACAGCCATGCCTGCACTGACTATAAGCCCGACACCAACAGTGTTTTTCAGTTAGCTTCTAGGCGCATAAGAGGAGCTTTCAAGGTAGGAAAACAAGTCCAGTCCCATCAGGTCCTCTTTCCAGATTGACACGCAGCATAAATATCTGTGGTTTCTAAGAGGTCAAATGAGACCTAGCTACCTACGTGGCTCTTCCCAGAATCAATTTTTCTGCACAGGGTGTTGTACGTGTAGTGAAGAGCCTAGACAATAGACTGCCCTAGGTCTCTAAGAGCCCTGTGCATGTCCCAAAGCCTGAAGTGTTACACAGAACACTGTGCTTTAGTGGAAGTTGGAATGCAAGCCGTCTTTCTCCTTGAGATATGGTGACTTCCGGTATGAGGTCCTCGAAGGACTTCAAAGCAGAGAGTTTTACTCAGTACAGCTCAGAATCGGGTGATGAGGCAGACTTCCATGGTTTGCTGGCCTTGCTAGAACCGTGTTCCTCAGGCTGATGGTGAGCTGAGGAAATCTAGCTTTCCCAAGAAAGAGTGCAGATTTGTATCTTTCATTCGGCCTAAAAAGAGGCATACTGAAGGGCCTACGGGTCTGAGTGTGGCCCAGCAAGCCCAGGGGAGTCCTGGGGTACTCAGAGTTCTTGTACGGAAATGGGTACTGACATGAGTGGGCCTGGAGACCTGAGAAGATTAGTACCTTTAAACTAATGCAGAACTGCCACTAAGGCCTCAAGGAGAATGCTGCACAACTACCCTTCTGGAGGGCAAATCAGAGCCTTAGGTCGTGGGTAGGGCGCACGTTGAGATTCCCCTTAGCTCTAGTGCAGGGCAGGATATGCTCCCCACCAGGGCCTGGAAGCACCCTCTTTCTTTCGAGAAAACTCATTTTCTTCCAGAGCCATGCCTGGAGTGAGGACAAGTCCGACAACCACAGTGTTTTTCAGGTAGCTTCAAGGCGGCATGAATGGAGCTTTCGAGACGGGAAAACAAGGCTTGTCTCCTAAGGCCTCCATTTCCAGGTTGACACGCAGAAGAAGCATCTGTGGTTTCTAACAGGTCAAAAGAGACCTAGCTCCTCACTGGGTCCTTGGAGAATCAACTTTTCTTTGGAGGGTGTTCTGCGTGTAGCCAACTGCCTAAATGAAAGAATTCCCTGGGGGTCCTGGGCTCCTGGCCCTCTTCCAAAAGCCTGCGGCGTTACACCCGAAAGTGTGCTCTAGTTGCACTTGGACCACAAGCCGACTTTCTCCTAGAGGTTGATTGACTTCAGCTAGGAGCTGGTAGAAGGAATTGTAAGCAAAGAGTTTCTCTCAGTACAGCTCGGACTACTGTAAGCAGGCAGACTTGCATGGCCTGCTGCCCCTACTACAACCGTGTTCCTGAGGCTGTTGGTGAGCTGAGGCAATCGAGCTCCCCCGAGGGAGCGTGCATCATGCTGCCCTTCACTCGGCACAGACACGGGTACTCCGAAGGGTCTACGTGGCTGAATGTTGATCTTCAACTCAGGAGAGCCTGGGGGTATTCAGTGTCTTTGTACGGAAACGGGGGCAGACGCAAGGGAGCAGGAGTCCTGAGAAGATTAGTACCGTTAAACGAATGCAGAAGTGCGACTCAGGGCTCATGGAAGCTGCCCACTCCTACCCTGCTGCATGGCATATCAGGGCCCTCCTTCGAAGCTAGGCCTCACTTTGAGATTCCCTTTAGCTATAGAACAGGAGAGGATGAGCTCTGACCGAGAAACTGGGATACCCTGTTTCTTCGTGAAACCCTTTTTTCCCTCTCACAGCCATGCCTGCCGTGAGTATAAGGCTGACAACCACAGCGTTTTTAAGGGAGTTTCAAGGCACATAAGAGGAGCTTTCAAGGTGGGAAAGCAAGGCCAGTCCCATCAGGCACCATCTCCAGGTTGACACGCAGCGTAAGTGTCTCTGGCTTCTGGCAGGTCAAAAGAGACCTAGCTACCTCCCTGGCTCTTCCCTGATTCAACTTTTCTACACAGGATGCTCGGCGTGTAGGGAACTGCCTAGAGGAAAGAGGGCCCTATGTCTCCTAGTGCCCTTTGCCTCTACCAAAAGCCTGAAATGTTCCACAGAAAACTGTGCTGAAGTGGAAGTTGCAATGCAAGCTGCCTTTCTCCTTGAGATACGGTGACTTCAGGTATGAGATCCTAGAAGGACTGGGAAGCAGAGAGTTTTTCTCAGTACCGCCTAGACTAGGGCAACGAGGACGATTTCCATGGTATGCTGGACTTGCTAGGACCGTGTTCATGAAGCCGTTGGTGAGCTGGGGATATCTAGCTCGCCCAAGGAAGAGTGCAGCGTGTGACTCTTCACTCGACCTCCGCAGGGCCACCCTGAATGGCCTACGGGTCTGAGTGTGGCCCAGCAAGCCCAGCAAGCCCAGGGGAGCCTGGGGGTACTCAGGGTCCCTGTACGGAAACGAGTGCTGCCGCGAGGGGTCTACGAGTCCTGAAAAGCTTACTAGCGTTCAAGTAAAGCAGAAGAGTGACTAAGGCCTCCTGGAAGCTGTTGCACGCCTAGCCCCCTGCATGGCATATCAGGGTCCTCCTTCGAAGCGAGGGCTCACATTGAGTTTCCCTTTCGCTATAAAACAGGACAGGATGAGCTCTGACTCAGAAACTGAAATACCCTGTCTCTTCGTGTAACCTCTTTTTCCCTCTCACAACCATGCCTGCAATGAGTATAAGCCTGACAACAGCAGTGTTTTAAAGGGAGCTTCAAGGCGTATAAGAGGAGCTTTCAAGGTGGGAAAACAAGGCCAGTCCCATCAGGCACCATCTCCAGGTTGACACGCAGCGTAAGTGTCTCAGGGTACTGGCAGGTCAAAAGAGACCTAGCTACCTCCCTGGCTCTTCCCTTATTCAACTTTTCCACATAAGGTGCTCTGCGTGTAGCGAACTGCTTAGATGAAAGACTGCCCTAGGACTCCTAGGGTCCTGTGCCTCTCCCAAAAGCCTGAAGTGTTACACACAAAACTGTGCTGTAGTGGAGGTTGCAATGCAAGCTGCCTTTCTCTTGCGATACGGTGACTCCGGCTATGAGGTCCTAGAAGGACTTGGAAGCAGAGAGTTTTTCTCAGTACAGCTCAGACTAGGGTAACGAGGACGACTTCCATGGTATGCTGGACTTTCTAGAACCGTGTTCATGAAACCCTTCTGTAGCTGGGGATATCTAGCTCCCCAAATGAAGCGTGCAGCGTGTTACCCTTCACTCGGCCTACCCAGGGGCCCCCAGACGCGCCTACGGGTCTGACTGTGGCCCAGCAAGCCCAGGGAAGCCTTGGAGTACTCAGGTTCTTTGTACGGAAACGAGTGCTGCCGCGAGGGGTCTAGGAGTCCTGAAAACCTTACTGGCGTTCAACTAAACCAAGAGAACGACTAAGGCCTCATGGAAACTGTTGCACGCCCACCCCGCTACATGGCATATCAGGGCCCACCTTCGAAGTGGGGGCTCACTTTGAGTTTCCCTTTAGCTATAAAACAGGACAGGATGAGCTCTGACTCAGATACTGAAATACCCTGTCTCTTCGTGTAACCTCTTTTTCCCTCTCACAGCCATGCCTGCAATGAGTATAAGCCTGACAACAACAGTGTTTTTAAGGGAGCTTCAAGGCGCCCAAGAGGAGCTTTCAAGGTGGGAAAACAAGGCCAGTCCCATCAGGCACCATCTCCAGGGTGACACGCAGTGTAAAAGTCCGTGGATTCTTGCAGCTCAGCAGAGACCTAGCTACCTCCCTGGCTGTTCCCTGATTCAACTTATCTACACAGGGGGCTCTGCTTTAACGAACTGCCTAGACGAAAGAGTGCCCTAGGACTCCTAGGGTCCTGTGCCTCTCCCTAAAGCCTGAAGTATTACACACAAAACTGTGCTGTAGAGGAAGTTGCAATGCAAGCCTCCTTTCTCCTTGAGATACGGTGACTTCAGGTATGAGGTCCTAGAAGGACTTGGAAGCAGAGAGTTTTCCTCAGTACAGCTCAGACTAGGGCAACGAGGACGACTTCCATGGTATGCTGAACTTTCTACTACCGTGTTCATGAAACCTTTCGATAGCTGGGGATATCTAGCTCCCCCAAGGAAGAGTGCAGCGTGTTCCCCTTCACTAGGTCTAGCCAGTGGCCCCCTGACGGGCCGACGGGCCTGATTGTGGCCCCGCAAGCCCAGGGAAACCTTGGAGTACTCAGTGTCCTTATACGGAAAGGAGTGCTCCGCGAGGGGTCTAGGAGTCCTGAAAAGCTTACTAGCGTTCAAGTAAAGCAGAAGAGTGACTAAGGCCTCCTGGAAGCTGTTGCACGCCTAGCCCGCTGCATGGCATATCAGGGTCCTCCTTCGAAGCGAGGGCTCACATTGAGTTTCCCTTTCGCTATAAAACAGGACAGGATGAGCTCTGACTCAGAAACTGGGATACCCTGTCTCTTCGTGTAACCTCATTTTTCCTCTCACAGCCATGCCTGCACTGACTATAAGCCCGACACCAACAGTGTTTTTCAGTTAGCTTCTAGGCGCATAAGAGGAGCTTTCAAGGTAGGAAAATAAGTCCAGTCCCATCAGGTCCTCTTTCCAGATTGACACGCAGCATAAATATCTGTGGTTTCTAAGAGGTCAAATGAGACCTAGCTACCTACTTGGCTCTTCCCAGAATCAATTTTTCTGCACAGGGTGTTGTACGTGTAGTGAAGAGCCTAGACAATAGACTGCCCTAGGTCTCTAAGAGCCCTGTGCATGTCCCAAAGCCTGAAGTGTTACACAGAACACTGTGCTTTAGTGGAAGTTGGAATGCAAGCCGTCTTTCTCCTTGAGATATGGTGACTTCCGGTATGAGGTCCTCGAAGGACTTCAAAGCAGAGAGTTTTACTCAGTACAGCTCAGAATCGGGTGATGAGGCAGACTTCCATGGTTTGCTGGCCTTGCTAGAACCGTGTTCCTCAGGCTGATGGTGAGCTGAGGAAATCTAGCTTTCCCAAGAAAGAGTGCAGATTTGTATCTTTCATTCGGCCTAAAAAGAGGCATACTGAAGGGCCTACGGGTCTGAGTGTGGCCCAGCAAGCCCAGGGGAGTCCTGGGGTACTCAGAGTTCTTGTACGGAAATGGGTACTGACATGAGTGGGCCTGGAGACCTGAGAAGATTAGTACCTTTAAACTAATGCAGAACTGCCACTAAGGCCTCAAGGAGAATGCTGCACAACTACCCTTCTGGAGGGCAAATCAGAGCCTTAGGTCGTGGGTAGGGCGCACGTTGAGATTCCCCTTAGCTCTAGTGCAGGGCAGGATATGCTCCCCACCAGGGCCTGGAAGCACCCTCTTTCTTTCGAGAAAACTCATTTTCTTCCAGAGCCATGCCTGGAGTGAGGACAAGTCCGACAACCACAGTGTTTTTCAGGTAGCTTCAAGGCGGCATGAATGGAGCTTTCGAGACGGGAAAACAAGGCTTGTCTCCTAAGGCCGCCATTTCCAGGTTGACACGCAGAAGAAGCATCTGTGGTTTCTAACAGGTCAAAAGAGACCTAGCTCCTCACTGGGTCCTTGGAGAATCAACTTTTCTTTGGAGGGTGTTCTGCGTGTAGCCAACTGCCTAAATGAAAAAATTCCCTAGGTGTCCTGGGCTCCTGGCCCTCTTCCAAAAGCCTGCGGCGTTACACCCGAAAGTGTGCTCTAGTTGCACTTGGACCACAAGCCGACTTTCTCCTAGAGGTTGATTGACTTCAGCTAGGAGCTGGTAGAAGGAATTGTAAGCAAAGAGTTTCTCTCAGTACAGCTCGGACTACTGTAAGCAGGCAGACTTGCATGGCCTGCTGCCCCTACTACAACCGTGTTCCTGAGGCTGTTGGTGAGCTGAGGCAATCGAGCTCCCCCGAGGGAGCGTGCATCATGCTGCCCTTCACTCGGCACAGACACGGGTACTCCGAAGGGTCTACGTGTCTGAATGTTGATCTTCAACTCAGGAGAGCCTGGGGGTATTCAGTGTCTTTGTACGGAAACGGGGGCAGACGCAAGGGAGCAGGAGTCCTGAGAAGATTAGTACCGTTAAACGAATGCAGAAGTGCGACTCAGGGCTCATGGAAGCTGCCCACTCCTACCCTGCTGCATGGCATATCAGGGCCCTCCTTCGAAGCTAGGCCTCACTTTGAGATTCCCTTTAGCTATAGAACAGGAGAGGATGAGCTCTGACCGAGAAACTGGGATACCCTGTTTCTTCGTGAAACCCTTTTTTCCCTCTCACAGCCATGCCTGCCGTGAGTATAAGGCTGACAACCACAGTGTTTTTAAGGGAGTTTCAAGGCACATAAGAGGAGCTTTCAAGGTGGGAAAGCAAGGCCAGTCCCATCAGGCACCATCTCCAGGTGGACACGCAGCTTAAGTGTCTCTGGCTTCTGGCAGGTCAAAAGAGACCTAGCTACCTCCCTGGCTCTTCCCTGATTCAACTTTTCTACACAGGATGCTCGGCGTGTAGGGAACTGCCTAGAGGAAAGAGGGCCCTATGTCTCCTAGTGCCCTTTGCCTCTACCAAAAGCCTGAAATGTTCCACAGAAAACTGTGCTGAAGTGGAAGTTGCAATGCAAGCTGCCTTTCTCCTTGAGATACGGTGACTTCAGGTATGAGGTCCTAGAAGGACTTGTAAGCAGAGAGTTTTTCTCAGTACAGCTCAGACTAGGGTAACGAGGACGACTTCCATGGTATGGTGGACTTCTAGAACCATGTTCATGAAATCTTTCTGTAGCTGGGGATATCTAGCTCCCCAAATGAAGCGTGCAGCGTGTTACCCTTCACTCGACCTACCCAGGGGCACCCTGACAGGCCTACGTGTCTGACTGTGGCCCAGCACGCCCAGGGTAGCCTTGGAGTACCCAGTGTCCTTGATCGGAAACGAGTGCTGCCGCGAGGGGTCTTGGAGTCCTGAAAACCTTACTGGCGTTCAACTAAAGCAGGAGAGCGACTAAGACCTCATGGAAGCTGTTGCACGCCTACCCTGCTACATGGCATATCAGGGCCCTCCTTCGAAGCGAGGGCTCACTTTGAGTTTCCCTTTAGCTATAAAACAGGAAAGGGTTAGCTTTGACTCAGAACCTGAAATACCCTGTCTCTTCGTGTAACCTCATTTTTCCTCTCACAGCCATGCCTGCACTGACTATAAGCCCGACACCAACAGTGTTTTTCAGTTAGCTTCTAGGCGCATAAGAGGAGCTTTCAAGGTAGGAAAACAAGTCCAGTCCCATCAGGTCCTCTTTCCAGATTGACACGCAGCATAAATATCTGTGGTTTCTAAGAGGTCAAATGAGACCTAGCTACCTACGTGGCTCTTCCCAGAATCAATTTTTCTGCACAGGGTGTTGTACGTGTAGTGAAGAGCCTAGACAATAGACTGCCCTAGGTCTCTAAGAGCCCTGTGCATGTCCCAAAGCCTGAAGTGTTACACAGAACACTGTGCTTTAGTGGAAGTTGGAATGCAAGCCGTCTTTCTCCTTGAGATATGGTGACTTCCGGTATGAGGTCCTCGAAGGACTTCAAAGCAGAGAGTTTTACTCAGTACAGCTCAGAATCGGGTGATGAGGCAGACTTCCATGGTTTGCTGGCCTTGCTAGAACCGTGTTCCTCAGGCTGATGGTGAGCTGAGGAAATCTAGCTTTCCCAAGAAAGAGTGCAGATTTGTATCTTTCATTCGGCCTAAAAAGAGGCATACTGAAGGGCCTACGGGTCTGAGTGTGGCCCAGCAAGCCCAGGGGAGTCCTGGGGTACTCAGAGTTCTTGTACGGAAATGGGTACTGACATGAGTGGGCCTGGAGACCTGAGAAGATTAGTACCTTTAAACTAATGCAGAACTGCCACTAAGGCCTCAAGGAGAATGCTGCACAACTACCCTTCTGGAGGGCAAATCAGAGCCTTAGGTCGTGGGTAGGGCGCACGTTGAGATTCCCCTTAGCTCTAGTGCAGGGCAGGATATGCTCCCCACCAGGGCCTGGAAGCACCCTCTTTCTTTCGAGAAAACTCATTTTCTTCCAGAGCCATGCCTGGAGTGAGGACAAGTCCGACAACCACAGTGTTTTTCAGGTAGCTTCAAGGCGGCATGAATGGAGCTTTCGAGACGGGAAAACAAGGCTTGTCTCCTAAGGCCTCCATTTCCAGGTTGACACGCAGAAGAAGCATCTGTGGTTTCTAACAGGTCAAAAGAGACCTAGCTCCTCACTGGGTCCTTGGAGAATCAACTTTTCTTTGGAGGGTGTTCTGCGTGTAGCCAACTGCCTAAATGAAAGAATTCCCTGGGGGTCCTGGGCTCCTGGCCCTCTTCCAAAAGCCTGCGGCGTTACACCCGAAAGTGTGCTCTAGTTGCACTTGGACCACAAGCCGACTTTCTCCTAGAGGTTGATTGACTTCAGCTAGGAGCTGGTAGAAGGAATTGTAAGCAAAGAGTTTCTCTCAGTACAGCTCGGACTACTGTAAGCAGGCAGACTTGCATGGCCTGCTGCCCCTACTACAACCGTGTTCCTGAGGCTGTTGGTGAGCTGAGGCAATCGAGCTCCCCCGAGGGAGCGTGCATCATGCTGCCCTTCACTCGGCACAGACACGGGTACTCCGAAGGGTCTACGTGGCTGAATGTTGATCTTCAACTCAGGAGAGCCTGGGGGTATTCAGTGTCTTTGTACGGAAACGGGGGCAGACGCAAGGGAGCAGGAGTCCTGAGAAGATTAGTACCGTTAAACGAATGCAGAAGTGCGACTCAGGGCTCATGGAAGCTGCCCACTCCTACCCTGCTGCATGGCATATCAGGGCCCTCCTTCGAAGCTAGGCCTCACTTTGAGATTCCCTTTAGCTATAGAACAGGAGAGGATGAGCTCTGACCGAGAAACTGGGATACCCTGTTTCTTCGTGAAACCCTTTTTTCCCTCTCACAGCCATGCCTGCCGTGAGTATAAGGCTGACAACCACAGCGTTTTTAAGGGAGTTTCAAGGCACATAAGAGGAGCTTTCAAGGTGGGAAAGCAAGGCCAGTCCCATCAGGCACCATCTCCAGGTTGACACGCAGCGTAAGTGTCTCTGGCTTCTGGCAGGTCAAAAGAGACCTAGCTACCTCCCTGGCTCTTCCCTGATTCAACTTTTCTACACAGGATGCTCGGCGTGTAGGGAACTGCCTAGAGGAAAGAGGGCCCTATGTCTCCTAGTGCCCTTTGCCTCTACCAAAAGCCTGAAATGTTCCACAGAAAACTGTGCTGAAGTGGAAGTTGCAATGCAAGCTGCCTTTCTCCTTGAGATACGGTGACTTCAGGTATGAGATCCTAGAAGGACTGGGAAGCAGAGAGTTTTTCTCAGTACCGCCTAGACTAGGGCAACGAGGACGATTTCCATGGTATGCTGGACTTGCTAGGACCGTGTTCATGAAGCCGTTGGTGAGCTGGGGATATCTAGCTCGCCCAAGGAAGAGTGCAGCGTGTGACTCTTCACTCGACCTCCGCAGGGCCACCCTGAATGGCCTACGGGTCTGAGTGTGGCCCAGCAAGCCCAGCAAGCCCAGGGGAGCCTGGGGGTACTCAGGGTCCCTGTACGGAAACGAGTGCTGCCGCGAGGGGTCTACGAGTCCTGAAAAGCTTACTAGCGTTCAAGTAAAGCAGAAGAGTGACTAAGGCCTCCTGGAAGCTGTTGCACGCCTAGCCCCCTGCATGGCATATCAGGGTCCTCCTTCGAAGCGAGGGCTCACATTGAGTTTCCCTTTCGCTATAAAACAGGACAGGATGAGCTCTGACTCAGAAACTGAAATACCCTGTCTCTTCGTGTAACCTCTTTTTCCCTCTCACAACCATGCCTGCAATGAGTATAAGCCTGACAACAGCAGTGTTTTAAAGGGAGCTTCAAGGCGTATAAGAGGAGCTTTCAAGGTGGGAAAACAAGGCCAGTCCCATCAGGCACCATCTCCAGGTTGACACGCAGCGTAAGTGTCTCAGGGTACTGGCAGGTCAAAAGAGACCTAGCTACCTCCCTGGCTCTTCCCTTATTCAACTTTTCCACATAAGGTGCTCTGCGTGTAGCGAACTGCTTAGATGAAAGACTGCCCTAGGACTCCTAGGGTCCTGTGCCTCTCCCAAAAGCCTGAAGTGTTACACACAAAACTGTGCTGTAGTGGAGGTTGCAATGCAAGCTGCCTTTCTCTTGCGATACGGTGACTCCGGCTATGAGGTCCTAGAAGGACTTGGAAGCAGAGAGTTTTTCTCAGTACAGCTCAGACTAGGGTAACGAGGACGACTTCCATGGTATGCTGGACTTTCTAGAACCGTGTTCATGAAACCCTTCTGTAGCTGGGGATATCTAGCTCCCCAAATGAAGCGTGCAGCGTGTTACCCTTCACTCGGCCTACCCAGGGGCCCCCAGACGCGCCTACGGGTCTGACTGTGGCCCAGCAAGCCCAGGGAAGCCTTGGAGTACTCAGGTTCTTTGTACGGAAACGAGTGCTGCCGCGAGGGGTCTAGGAGTCCTGAAAACCTTACTGGCGTTCAACTAAACCAAGAGAACGACTAAGGCCTCATGGAAACTGTTGCACGCCCACCCCGCTACATGGCATATCAGGGCCCACCTTCGAAGTGGGGGCTCACTTTGAGTTTCCCTTTAGCTATAAAACAGGACAGGATGAGCTCTGACTCAGATACTGAAATACCCTGTCTCTTCGTGTAACCTCTTTTTCCCTCTCACAGCCATGCCTGCAATGAGTATAAGCCTGACAACAACAGTGTTTTTAAGGGAGCTTCAAGGCGCCCAAGAGGAGCTTTCAAGGTGGGAAAACAAGGCCAGTCCCATCAGGCACCATCTCCAGGGTGACACGCAGTGTAAAAGTCCGTGGATTCTTGCAGCTCAGCAGAGACCTAGCTACCTCCCTGGCTGTTCCCTGATTCAACTTATCTACACAGGGGGCTCTGCTTTAACGAACTGCCTAGACGAAAGAGTGCCCTAGGACTCCTAGGGTCCTGTGCCTCTCCCTAAAGCCTGAAGTATTACACACAAAACTGTGCTGTAGAGGAAGTTGCAATGCAAGCCTCCTTTCTCCTTGAGATACGGTGACTTCAGGTATGAGGTCCTAGAAGGACTTGGAAGCAGAGAGTTTTCCTCAGTACAGCTCAGACTAGGGCAACGAGGACGACTTCCATGGTATGCTGAACTTTCTACTACCGTGTTCATGAAACCTTTCGATAGCTGGGGATATCTAGCTCCCCCAAGGAAGAGTGCAGCGTGTTCCCCTTCACTAGGTCTAGCCAGTGGCCCCCTGACGGGCCGACGGGCCTGATTGTGGCCCCGCAAGCCCAGGGAAACCTTGGAGTACTCAGTGTCCTTATACGGAAAGGAGTGCTCCGCGAGGGGTCTAGGAGTCCTGAAAAGCTTACTAGCGTTCAAGTAAAGCAGAAGAGTGACTAAGGCCTCCTGGAAGCTGTTGCACGCCTAGCCCGCTGCATGGCATATCAGGGTCCTCCTTCGAAGCGAGGGCTCACATTGAGTTTCCCTTTCGCTATAAAACAGGACAGGATGAGCTCTGACTCAGAAACTGGGATACCCTGTCTCTTCGTGTAACCTCATTTTTCCTCTCACAGCCATGCCTGCACTGACTATAAGCCCGACACCAACAGTGTTTTTCAGTTAGCTTCTAGGCGCATAAGAGGAGCTTTCAAGGTAGGAAAATAAGTCCAGTCCCATCAGGTCCTCTTTCCAGATTGACACGCAGCATAAATATCTGTGGTTTCTAAGAGGTCAAATGAGACCTAGCTACCTACTTGGCTCTTCCCAGAATCAATTTTTCTGCACAGGGTGTTGTACGTGTAGTGAAGAGCCTAGACAATAGACTGCCCTAGGTCTCTAAGAGCCCTGTGCATGTCCCAAAGCCTGAAGTGTTACACAGAACACTGTGCTTTAGTGGAAGTTGGAATGCAAGCCGTCTTTCTCCTTGAGATATGGTGACTTCCGGTATGAGGTCCTCGAAGGACTTCAAAGCAGAGAGTTTTACTCAGTACAGCTCAGAATCGGGTGATGAGGCAGACTTCCATGGTTTGCTGGCCTTGCTAGAACCGTGTTCCTCAGGCTGATGGTGAGCTGAGGAAATCTAGCTTTCCCAAGAAAGAGTGCAGATTTGTATCTTTCATTCGGCCTAAAAAGAGGCATACTGAAGGGCCTACGGGTCTGAGTGTGGCCCAGCAAGCCCAGGGGAGTCCTGGGGTACTCAGAGTTCTTGTACGGAAATGGGTACTGACATGAGTGGGCCTGGAGACCTGAGAAGATTAGTACCTTTAAACTAATGCAGAACTGCCACTAAGGCCTCAAGGAGAATGCTGCACAACTACCCTTCTGGAGGGCAAATCAGAGCCTTAGGTCGTGGGTAGGGCGCACGTTGAGATTCCCCTTAGCTCTAGTGCAGGGCAGGATATGCTCCCCACCAGGGCCTGGAAGCACCCTCTTTCTTTCGAGAAAACTCATTTTCTTCCAGAGCCATGCCTGGAGTGAGGACAAGTCCGACAACCACAGTGTTTTTCAGGTAGCTTCAAGGCGGCATGAATGGAGCTTTCGAGACGGGAAAACAAGGCTTGTCTCCTAAGGCCGCCATTTCCAGGTTGACACGCAGAAGAAGCATCTGTGGTTTCTAACAGGTCAAAAGAGACCTAGCTCCTCACTGGGTCCTTGGAGAATCAACTTTTCTTTGGAGGGTGTTCTGCGTGTAGCCAACTGCCTAAATGAAAGAATTCCCTGGGGGTCCTGGGCTCCTGGCCCTCTTCCAAAAGCCTGCGGCGTTACACCCGAAAGTGTGCTCTAGTTGCACTTGGACCACAAGCCGACTTTCTCCTAGAGGTTGATTGACTTCAGCTAGGAGCTGGTAGAAGGAATTGTAAGCAAAGAGTTTCTCTCAGTACAGCTCGGACTACTGTAAGCAGGCAGACTTGCATGGCCTGCTGCCCCTACTACAACCGTGTTCCTGAGGCTGTTGGTGAGCTGAGGCAATCGAGCTCCCCCGAGGGAGCGTGCATCATGCTGCCCTTCACTCGGCACAGACACGGGTACTCCGAAGGGTCTACGTGGCTGAATGTTGATCTTCAACTCAGGAGAGCCTGGGGGTATTCAGTGTCTTTGTACGGAAACGGGGGCAGACGCAAGGGAGCAGGAGTCCTGAGAAGATTAGTACCGTTAAACGAATGCAGAAGTGCGACTCAGGGCTCATGGAAGCTGCCCACTCCTACCCTGCTGCATGGCATATCAGGGCCCTCCTTCGAAGCTAGGCCTCACTTTGAGATTCCCTTTAGCTATAGAACAGGAGAGGATGAGCTCTGACCGAGAAACTGGGATACCCTGTTTCTTCGTGAAACCCTTTTTTCCCTCTCACAGCCATGCCTGCCGTGAGTATAAGGCTGACAACCACAGTGTTTTTAAGGGAGTTTCAAGGCACATAAGAGGAGCTTTCAAGGTGGGAAAGCAAGGCCAGTCCCATCAGGCACCATCTCCAGGTGGACACGCAGCTTAAGTGTCTCTGGCTTCTGGCAGGTCAAAAGAGACCTAGCTACCTCCCTGGCTCTTCCCTGATTCAACTTTTCTACACAGGATGCTCGGCGTGTAGGGAACTGCCTAGAGGAAAGAGGGCCCTATGTCTCCTAGTGCCCTTTGCCTCTACCAAAAGCCTGAAATGTTCCACAGAAAACTGTGCTGAAGTGGAAGTTGCAATGCAAGCTGCCTTTCTCCTTGAGATACGGTGACTTCAGGTATGAGGTCCTAGAAGGACTTGTAAGCAGAGAGTTTTTCTCAGTACAGCTCAGACTAGGGTAACGAGGACGACTTCCATGGTATGGTGGACTTCTAGAACCATGTTCATGAAATCTTTCTGTAGCTGGGGATATCTAGCTCCCCAAATGAAGCGTGCAGCGTGTTACCCTTCACTCGACCTACCCAGGGGCACCCTGACAGGCCTACGTGTCTGACTGTGGCCCAGCACGCCCAGGGTAGCCTTGGAGTACCCAGTGTCCTTGATCGGAAACGAGTGCTGCCGCGAGGGGTCTTGGAGTCCTGAAAACCTTACTGGCGTTCAACTAAAGCAGGAGAGCGACTAAGACCTCATGGAAGCTGTTGCACGCCTACCCTGCTACATGGCATATCAGGGCCCTCCTTCGAAGCGAGGGCTCACTTTGAGTTTCCCTTTAGCTATAAAACAGGAAAGGGTTAGCTTTGACTCAGAACCTGAAATACCCTGTCTCTTCGTGTAACCTCATTTTTCCTCTCACAGCCATGCCTGCACTGACTATAAGCCCGACACCAACAGTGTTTTTCAGTTAGCTTCTAGGCGCATAAGAGGAGCTTTCAAGGTAGGAAAACAAGTCCAGTCCCATCAGGTCCTCTTTCCAGATTGACACGCAGCATAAATATCTGTGGTTTCTAAGAGGTCAAATGAGACCTAGCTACCTACGTGGCTCTTCCCAGAATCAATTTTTCTGCACAGGGTGTTGTACGTGTAGTGAAGAGCCTAGACAATAGACTGCCCTAGGTCTCTAAGAGCCCTGTGCATGTCCCAAAGCCTGAAGTGTTACACAGAACACTGTGCTTTAGTGGAAGTTGGAATGCAAGCCGTCTTTCTCCTTGAGATATGGTGACTTCCGGTATGAGGTCCTCGAAGGACTTCAAAGCAGAGAGTTTTACTCAGTACAGCTCAGAATCGGGTGATGAGGCAGACTTCCATGGTTTGCTGGCCTTGCTAGAACCGTGTTCCTCAGGCTGATGGTGAGCTGAGGAAATCTAGCTTTCCCAAGAAAGAGTGCAGATTTGTATCTTTCATTCGGCCTAAAAAGAGGCATACTGAAGGGCCTACGGGTCTGAGTGTGGCCCAGCAAGCCCAGGGGAGTCCTGGGGTACTCAGAGTTCTTGTACGGAAATGGGTACTGACATGAGTGGGCCTGGAGACCTGAGAAGATTAGTACCTTTAAACTAATGCAGAACTGCCACTAAGGCCTCAAGGAAAATGCTGCACAACTACCCTTCTGGAGGGCAAATCAGAGCCTTAGGTCGTGGGTAGGGCGCACGTTGAGATTCCCCTTAGCTCTAGTGCAGGGCAGGATATGCTCCCCACCAGGGCCTGGAAGCACCCTCTTTCTTTCGAGAAAACTCATTTTCTTCCAGAGCCATGCCTGGAGTGAGGACAAGTCCGACAACCACAGTGTTTTTCAGGTAGCTTCAAGGCGGCATGAATGGAGCTTTCGAGACGGGAAAACAAGGCTTGTCTCCTAAGGCCTCCATTTCCAGGTTGACACGCAGAAGAAGCATCTGTGGTTTCTAACAGGTCAAAAGAGACCTAGCTCCTCACTGGGTCCTTGGAGAATCAACTTTTCTTTGGAGGGTGTTCTGCGTGTAGCCAACTGCCTAAATGAAAGAATTCCCTGGGGGTCCTGGGCTCCTGGCCCTCTTCCAAAAGCCTGCGGCGTTACACCCGAAAGTGTGCTCTAGTTGCACTTGGACCACAAGCCGACTTTCTCCTAGAGGTTGATTGACTTCAGCTAGGAGCTGGTAGAAGGAATTGTAAGCAAAGAGTTTCTCTCAGTACAGCTCGGACTACTGTAAGCAGGCAGACTTGCATGGCCTGCTGCCCCTACTACAACCGTGTTCCTGAGGCTGTTGGTGAGCTGAGGCAATCGAGCTCCCCCGAGGGAGCGTGCATCATGCTGCCCTTCACTCGGCACAGACACGGGTACTCCGAAGGGTCTACGTGGCTGAATGTTGATCTTCAACTCAGGAGAGCCTGGGGGTATTCAGTGTCTTTGTACGGAAACGGGGGCAGACGCAAGGGAGCAGGAGTCCTGAGAAGATTAGTACCGTTAAACGAATGCAGAAGTGCGACTCAGGGCTCATGGAAGCTGCCCACTCCTACCCTGCTGCATGGCATATCAGGGCCCTCCTTCGAAGCTAGGCCTCACTTTGAGATTCCCTTTAGCTATAGAACAGGAGAGGATGAGCTCTGACCGAGAAACTGGGATACCCTGTTTCTTCGTGAAACCCTTTTTTCCCTCTCACAGCCATGCCTGCCGTGAGTATAAGGCTGACAACCACAGCGTTTTTAAGGGAGTTTCAAGGCACATAAGAGGAGCTTTCAAGGTGGGAAAGCAAGGCCAGTCCCATCAGGCACCATCTCCAGGTGGACACGCAGCTTAAGTGTCTCTGGCTTCTGGCAGGTCAAAAGAGACCTAGCTACCTCCCTGGCTCTTCCCTGATTCAACTTTTCTACACAGGATGCTCGGCGTGTAGGGAACTGCCTAGAGGAAAGAGGGCCCTATGTCTCCTAGTGCCCTTTGCCTCTACCAAAAGCCTGAAATGTTCCACAGAAAACTGTGCTGAAGTGGAAGTTGCAATGCAAGCTGCCTTTCTCCTTGAGATACGGTGACTTCAGGTATGAGATCCTAGAAGGACTGGGAAGCAGAGAGTTTTTCTCAGTACCGCCTAGACTAGGGCAACGAGGACGATTTCCATGGTATGCTGGACTTGCTAGGACCGTGTTCATGAAGCCGTTGGTGAGCTGGGGATATCTAGCTCGCCCAAGGAAGAGTGCAGCGTGTGACTCTTCACTCGACCTCCGCAGGGCCACCCTGAATGGCCTACGGGTCTGAGTGTGGCCCAGCAAGCCCAGCAAGCCCAGGGGAGCCTGGGGGTACTCAGGGTCCCTGTACGGAAACGAGTGCTGCCGCGAGGGGTCTACGAGTCCTGAAAAGCTTACTAGCGTTCAAGTAAAGCAGAAGAGTGACTAAGGCCTCCTGGAAGCTGTTGCACGCCTAGCCCCCTGCATGGCATATCAGGGTCCTCCTTCGAAGCGAGGGCTCACATTGAGTTTCCCTTTCGCTATAAAACAGGACAGGATGAGCTCTGACTCAGAAACTGAAATACCCTGTCTCTTCGTGTAACCTCTTTTTCCCTCTCACAACCATGCCTGCAATGAGTATAAGCCTGACAACAGCAGTGTTTTAAAGGGAGCTTCAAGGCGTATAAGAGGAGCTTTCAAGGTGGGAAAACAAGGCCAGTCCCATCAGGCACCATCTCCAGGTTGACACGCAGCGTAAGTGTCTCAGGGTACTGGCAGGTCAAAAGAGACCTAGCTACCTCCCTGGCTCTTCCCTTATTCAACTTTTCCACATAAGGTGCTCTGCGTGTAGCGAACTGCTTAGATGAAAGACTGCCCTAGGACTCCTAGGGTCCTGTGCCTCTCCCAAAAGCCTGAAGTGTTACACACAAAACTGTGCTGTAGTGGAGGTTGCAATGCAAGCTGCCTTTCTCTTGCGATACGGTGACTCCGGCTATGAGGTCCTAGAAGGACTTGGAAGCAGAGAGTTTTTCTCAGTACAGCTCAGACTAGGGTAACGAGGACGACTTCCATGGTATGCTGGACTTTCTAGAACCGTGTTCATGAAACCCTTCTGTAGCTGGGGATATCTAGCTCCCCAAATGAAGCGTGCAGCGTGTTACCCTTCACTCGGCCTACCCAGGGGCCCCCAGACGCGCCTACGGGTCTGACTGTGGCCCAGCAAGCCCAGGGAAGCCTTGGAGTACTCAGGTTCTTTGTACGGAAACGAGTGCTGCCGCGAGGGGTCTAGGAGTCCTGAAAACCTTACTGGCGTTCAACTAAACCAAGAGAACGACTAAGGCCTCATGGAAACTGTTGCACGCCCACCCCGCTACATGGCATATCAGGGCCCACCTTCGAAGTGGGGGCTCACTTTGAGTTTCCCTTTAGCTATAAAACAGGACAGGATGAGCTCTGACTCAGATACTGAAATACCCTGTCTCTTCGTGTAACCTCTTTTTCCCTCTCACAGCCATGCCTGCAATGAGTATAAGCCTGACAACAACAGTGTTTTTAAGGGAGCTTCAAGGCGCCCAAGAGGAGCTTTCAAGGTGGGAAAACAAGGCCAGTCCCATCAGGCACCATCTCCAGGGTGACACGCAGTGTAAAAGTCCGTGGATTCTTGCAGCTCAGCAGAGACCTAGCTACCTCCCTGGCTGTTCCCTGATTCAACTTATCTACACAGGGGGCTCTGCTTTAACGAACTGCCTAGACGAAAGAGTGCCCTAGGACTCCTAGGGTCCTGTGCCTCTCCCTAAAGCCTGAAGTATTACACACAAAACTGTGCTGTAGAGGAAGTTGCAATGCAAGCCTCCTTTCTCCTTGAGATACGGTGACTTCAGGTATGAGGTCCTAGAAGGACTTGGAAGCAGAGAGTTTTCCTCAGTACAGCTCAGACTAGGGCAACGAGGACGACTTCCATGGTATGCTGAACTTTCTACTACCGTGTTCATGAAACCTTTCGATAGCTGGGGATATCTAGCTCCCCCAAGGAAGAGTGCAGCGTGTTCCCCTTCACTAGGTCTAGCCAGTGGCCCCCTGACGGGCCGACGGGCCTGATTGTGGCCCCGCAAGCCCAGGGAAACCTTGGAGTACTCAGTGTCCTTATACGGAAAGGAGTGCTCCGCGAGGGGTCTAGGAGTCCTGAAAAGCTTACTAGCGTTCAAGTAAAGCAGAAGAGTGACTAAGGCCTCCTGGAAGCTGTTGCACGCCTAGCCCGCTGCATGGCATATCAGGGTCCTCCTTCGAAGCGAGGGCTCACATTGAGTTTCCCTTTCGCTATAAAACAGGACAGGATGAGCTCTGACTCAGAAACTGGGATACCCTGTCTCTTCGTGTAACCTCATTTTTCCTCTCACAGCCATGCCTGCACTGACTATAAGCCCGACACCAACAGTGTTTTTCAGTTAGCTTCTAGGCGCATAAGAGGAGCTTTCAAGGTAGGAAAATAAGTCCAGTCCCATCAGGTCCTCTTTCCAGATTGACACGCAGCATAAATATCTGTGGTTTCTAAGAGGTCAAATGAGACCTAGCTACCTACTTGGCTCTTCCCAGAATCAATTTTTCTGCACAGGGTGTTGTACGTGTAGTGAAGAGCCTAGACAATAGACTGCCCTAGGTCTCTAAGAGCCCTGTGCATGTCCCAAAGCCTGAAGTGTTACACAGAACACTGTGCTTTAGTGGAAGTTGGAATGCAAGCCGTCTTTCTCCTTGAGATATGGTGACTTCCGGTATGAGGTCCTCGAAGGACTTCAAAGCAGAGAGTTTTACTCAGTACAGCTCAGAATCGGGTGATGAGGCAGACTTCCATGGTTTGCTGGCCTTGCTAGAACCGTGTTCCTCAGGCTGATGGTGAGCTGAGGAAATCTAGCTTTCCCAAGAAAGAGTGCAGATTTGTATCTTTCATTCGGCCTAAAAAGAGGCATACTGAAGGGCCTACGGGTCTGAGTGTGGCCCAGCAAGCCCAGGGGAGTCCTGGGGTACTCAGAGTTCTTGTACGGAAATGGGTACTGACATGAGTGGGCCTGGAGACCTGAGAAGATTAGTACCTTTAAACTAATGCAGAACTGCCACTAAGGCCTCAAGGAGAATGCTGCACAACTACCCTTCTGGAGGGCAAATCAGAGCCTTAGGTCGTGGGTAGGGCGCACGTTGAGATTCCCCTTAGCTCTAGTGCAGGGCAGGATATGCTCCCCACCAGGGCCTGGAAGCACCCTCTTTCTTTCGAGAAAACTCATTTTCTTCCAGAGCCATGCCTGGAGTGAGGACAAGTCCGACAACCACAGTGTTTTTCAGGTAGCTTCAAGGCGGCATGAATGGAGCTTTCGAGACGGGAAAACAAGGCTTGTCTCCTAAGGCCGCCATTTCCAGGTTGACACGCAGAAGAAGCATCTGTGGTTTCTAACAGGTCAAAAGAGACCTAGCTCCTCACTGGGTCCTTGGAGAATCAACTTTTCTTTGGAGGGTGTTCTGCGTGTAGCCAACTGCCTAAATGAAAGAATTCCCTGGGGGTCCTGGGCTCCTGGCCCTCTTCCAAAAGCCTGCGGCGTTACACCCGAAAGTGTGCTCTAGTTGCACTTGGACCACAAGCCGACTTTCTCCTAGAGGTTGATTGACTTCAGCTAGGAGCTGGTAGAAGGAATTGTAAGCAAAGAGTTTCTCTCAGTACAGCTCGGACTACTGTAAGCAGGCAGACTTGCATGGCCTGCTGCCCCTACTACAACCGTGTTCCTGAGGCTGTTGGTGAGCTGAGGCAATCGAGCTCCCCCGAGGGAGCGTGCATCATGCTGCCCTTCACTCGGCACAGACACGGGTACTCCGAAGGGTCTACGTGTCTGAATGTTGATCTTCAACTCAGGAGAGCCTGGGGGTATTCAGTGTCTTTGTACGGAAACGGGGGCAGACGCAAGGGAGCAGGAGTCCTGAGAAGATTAGTACCGTTAAACGAATGCAGAAGTGCGACTCAGGGCTCATGGAAGCTGCCCACTCCTACCCTGCTGCATGGCATATCAGGGCCCTCCTTCGAAGCTAGGCCTCACTTTGAGATTCCCTTTAGCTATAGAACAGGAGAGGATGAGCTCTGACCGAGAAACTGGGATACCCTGTTTCTTCGTGAAACCCTTTTTTCCCTCTCACAGCCATGCCTGCCGTGAGTATAAGGCTGACAACCACAGTGTTTTTAAGGGAGTTTCAAGGCACATAAGAGGAGCTTTCAAGGTGGGAAAGCAAGGCCAGTCCCATCAGGCACCATCTCCAGGTGGACACGCAGCTTAAGTGTCTCTGGCTTCTGGCAGGTCAAAAGAGACCTAGCTACCTCCCTGGCTCTTCCCTGATTCAACTTTTCTACACAGGATGCTCGGCGTGTAGGGAACTGCCTAGAGGAAAGAGGGCCCTATGTCTCCTAGTGCCCTTTGCCTCTACCAAAAGCCTGAAATGTTCCACAGAAAACTGTGCTGAAGTGGAAGTTGCAATGCAAGCTGCCTTTCTCCTTGAGATACGGTGACTTCAGGTATGAGGTCCTAGAAGGACTTGTAAGCAGAGAGTTTTTCTCAGTACAGCTCAGACTAGGGTAACGAGGACGACTTCCATGGTATGGTGGACTTCTAGAACCATGTTCATGAAATCTTTCTGTAGCTGGGGATATCTAGCTCCCCAAATGAAGCGTGCAGCGTGTTACCCTTCACTCGACCTACCCAGGGGCACCCTGACAGGCCTACGTGTCTGACTGTGGCCCAGCACGCCCAGGGTAGCCTTGGAGTACCCAGTGTCCTTGATCGGAAACGAGTGCTGCCGCGAGGGGTCTTGGAGTCCTGAAAACCTTACTGGCGTTCAACTAAAGCAGGAGAGCGACTAAGACCTCATGGAAGCTGTTGCACGCCTACCCCGCTACATGGCATATCAGGGCCC